>NC_054744.1:20041641-20196641 GCF_018143015.1 Lytechinus variegatus | reverse complement strand
TCAATATAGCAGCAGTGCTGACTTCGAAAACTACTCTACCTCGCACAAGATGTTCAGTGATACATGGTTACTCTTATGTCCACTTTTTATGAACTAGACCAATAAACTTACAGAGATATAATGGTTATTCAACAAAAAAAAAACCCAACATGGCCAAAGTTCATTGACCTTACATGACCTTTGACCTTGATCATGTGACTTAAAACTCGCACAGGAATTTCAGTGATACTTGATTACTCTTATGTCCAAGATTCATGAATCAGATCCATAAACTTTCAAAGTTATGATGGTAATTCAACAGATACACCCAATTCGGCCAAAGTTCATTGACCTTTGACCTTGGTCATGTGACCTGAAATGCGCAAAGGATGTTCAGTGATACTTGATTACTCTAATGTCCAAGTTTAACGAACTAGACCAATAAACTTTCAAAGTTATGATGGTAATTCAACAGATACCCCCAATTCGGCCAAAGTTCATTGACCCTAAATGACCTTTGACCTTAATCATGAGACCTGAAACTTGCACAAAATGTTCAGTGATGCTTGATTAACCTTATGTCCAAGTTTCATGAACTAGGTCCATATATTTTCTAAGTTATGATGACATTTCAAAAACTTATTTCGATGTTGATTCCTCCAACATGGTCTAAGTTCATTGACCCTAAATGACCTTTGACCTTGGTCATGTGACATGAAACTCTAATAGGATGTTCAGTAATACTTGATTAACCTTATGGCCAAGTTTCATGAACTAGGTCCATATACTTTCTAAGTTATGATGTCATTTCAAAAACTTAACCTCAGGTTAAGATTTGATGTTGACGCCGCCGCCGCCGTCGGAAAAGCGGCGCCTATAGTCTCACTCTGCTATGCAGGTGAGACAAGAAAACAATTTGAAGAAATGATAGCAAAAGTCATTTGGCGGGGGTATCAAAATTTAAAAAAAAAATCACATGCAAAAAAGTTCAATATCTTCTCTTTAATTTGATAGCTAAATCGCAGAAAATGGTCAAGAAATAACGAAGTTATGTTTCTTCGAAACAATGCTTGTATTTCCATAATTTCATGAAACATACGTGTTTTCACCGGTTTCCCACAAAAACTATCTTACAGTTAACAAAATACTGATCGTTTGACGAATGCTCCATGCTGAAAATAGTGTGATTTAAACACATAAAGACAAATCAGACAAACAAAACACTTAAAGTTTGAACAAAATCGGACAAGGAATAAAAAGTTATGGCATTTTAAAGATTTGCATTTATTTCGGTGAAACAGTTCTAGGCATGTCTTCATGAATATTCAATAAGGCAATTGATGTCTTATCCCCACTTGTTCTTTTGTATTTCATTATATGACATTGGGTTTATTCAATTTTTTTTTCTATACCAAGAACTAAAAAAATGAATTGATAATTTATTTAGCTCATTAGATAATCGTTGCTGCAACTTTTTTTTTCATTATAAAGGAGACACATTATTCAAACATATCTGTAAAAATGGAACAAGTATGATTTTATGTAATAACAGAAGAAAAGAAAATGAATGAATATATTTATGATGACGTGCATGTAACTATTTTTCAAAAATATTGCTGAACTTTAAAATTCAATAACTCCTTTATTTGTTATCCGATTTTGATAAAATTTTGAGCATTTTGCTCCGTGAATTTTTCTCTATCTATAAAGATATGAATATTTTCAGCCCGGATTACCCCTTTTACAAAACAGAGTATCGAGGATGTCTAAAAGCTATGCTGTAAAATCACTTCACTTTTGAAATTATTGGAATTTAAGCCTTATTTCAAATATGGTTTGAAAATGTGATTCTGAATTTAAATGGACAGTATTATTTATTTATTTATTCATTCATTAAAACATCTTTCAACAGGATAAAACATTAATCAGCTCGCAGGCTGTTTCACATAATGGTCCTGCATAAAGAAAATATACACATATTAAAAGGAAAGATTACAAATAATGAGGAATACATGTAATTATAAACAGCAAGATTAAAAAACAAATAATGCTAAGAATGAAAAATCAGAAAAAGGGAACAATTAGGAAGATTTATCTCATAGTATAAAGAAGTGAAGGAAAAAAGAATGAGGTTTTATACATCGATATCAAGACAGGAATGGGTCTCAATTTAAAGAGTCGTAACAATATTAATACTCATAGGAAATCCAGACACATTGATGATTAGTAGATGTGTCTTATTTGGCAATCATGCTAATAGTATCAATACTACAGATATATATGGATCAAAGTAGAACAGTTAAATAATTGTTATAGATTTAAGCGAAATTTCTTGTAATGATGGTTGAAACTTTCAACAGAAATGGCATTCTGGATGTCTTCCGGGAGTTTGTTCCAAGTTACTGCTCCGGCATATTTAAAGGATTGTTTAAATAGGGATATATTAGGTTTGGGTAATACTACATTTAGTGAATTTGCATTCCTAGTGTTCATGCCATGGCGATCGAAGAACCTTTCAATTTCATTTGATAAGCGGGGAGGGGTAACGCCCCTTATACACTTGTACATGAGAATTGCCAGAAAATAATCTCGACGTTGGTCAATAGTTTGCCAGGAGAGTTGATTTATCAATGCATTCCCGCTCGCAATTTGATAGTCAGAAATTCCAGATACATATCTGGCAGCTCTTTTTTTGCGATCTGATTAGGGGCAATTTGTATAGTAGGCTGCTGGACAGTTATCATCATCCTATTGAGAATGTAAAAAAATAGTCTCTATCATCCCCACAGAACATAAATACACAGAACAGAGATATCGTCATGCATGTTGACCATCATAATAATAGGATGACCTATAAGCATATATAAGTAGGTAAAAGTATTTCAAACAGCTAAGTGAACTTTTCTGTAACAACGACCACCAAGTTGGACATCATAAAAGATGATTAATCTTATTTGGAATCTAAATGGACAGCAATACCATTATCCTAAACTGGAGTCGAAAACAGCCTGACTCTCTGTTATTCCAGGATAAGACTACATGTAATGGAACAAAGATATCGTCATGCATGTTGACCATCACGAGATGATAATGTAAGGACCTACAAGCAGCTGCAGATTCATTAACGTTTGCGAAGAGGCAATGAACTGTATCTAAGTATGTCAAACAATGATTATCATTTTAAGCATCATAAAAGATGGTTAGATAATCTGATTTGGAATTTGAATGAACAGTATAATCATTATCCCAATCAGAGACAAGAGTCATTCTCGCTATCATTCTAGAATAAGACTGAGTCTCAATAGAAAGTACATGGAACAAATAAATACCGCTATGCATTTCAAACATGGCAAAATAATGATGCAAGGGAGGTCAATAACTAAGATGAAACTTCAAGAAGATTATCAAATTTGAATCGGAGTGGAAATAGGTAGTTATTATTCATCAGTTATTATTGTTCACGATCAAAACAACAACAACAGCAAAGTTCTTAGAATATTCAATTTTCAAGTACCGTGAAATCTCTCCCCCCCCCAAAGAAAAGAGCTTCGCAATTATGGGATGTATTAAATCTTGTTTGTAAACGTAAAATCAGGATTTAGTTCAGTCTGAACCCTAAGGCTGGGTACACATAGAAGTATACGATACTCTATTCGCAATACGCTATACGGGTATGGCGGGTCACATAAAGGTAGCACGCGTGTCCTACTTTAATATTCAAAATGGATACTTTAGACGAAGTCACCTCTGCAAATTATTAAACTTCTATTTAATACAACTTTTAATGATTTTTTTTAAATGGTGTTAGTTCAGCTAGTCCGTCGAGATGGGCTTATTTGAGCCATATGATTTTACAAACTAAAAACTAACATTTTATTTTTTTGGGGTGGGGGGTTGAGGAATGTTATTGGAAATACTGCAGTTATGTTTCCAAATTCATATTTTAAGATTTCAAACCTGTATCAGCCTAATTGATTTTATCAATCATTCCTATTTTTGCTTTGATGACGTCATTTTTAGGGGGAGCTTGATTCTACTCCCCCATCCCAGCTCTGTAAAATCATAGAAAAAGTGAAATAATAAATAAATTATTTTATAAACAATATTTTCTTGAATGAAATCTATTTCCACATTATTATCGACTTATTATAAGAATAATTAAGTAATTAATTAAAATCATGACCCAGCGATACACAACAACATAGCTCAAGTAGCCTTCGCTGCGGACATTTTTGACCTTTTATCTTCAGTCATTTCAAGGTAAAAAAAAGACAGAACGAAAAATGCAGAGCCCACATAAATCACACAGCATGTGCATGAGATAAACTCTGAAGTGTTGGATAACTTAAATATGACGCATGTGCTAAGAAATTCCAATAAAACGAGTACCAAGAAATCACTTCATTTGAACTTGCCTCATTTACCCAACGCACACAGTAAATATTATAGGAAAATTCAGAACACCACCTGCCACGTCTGTATATACGCTGCACGAAAATCGAACAAGTACGATTCCTACTATACTATACTATACGCAGCTATACGGCATTTTCGTATAGTGCCCTCTCATGTGACCCGGTATTAGGAAATCCTATCGTTCGATTCAAGCTATTCGCATGCCCTCGAAAACGTGCACCGTATACCCGAATAGTATACTTCTATGTGAACACAGCCTAAAGGACTTGGCTATTTGATCTCTGCTTCCGTTAACGCGATCGCGCCGAAATTCGGCACCACATTCCTTACCACATAAACTACAAGACAGTATAAAAAAATCTGAAAATAATTACTTTTTATTAAAAATGAATAAAATATGCAAATGTATTCTTCAAAAACATTATTTATATATTGAACACTCAATTTCACTTCGAATCTTCTCATCCAGATGTATTTTATGTAATCTAATTTAAAGTTTTCCACAAAGAAAAATAGCAAATGCAAACTTTTCCCTTATGTATTTCTTTGTTTTTAGAAATTCTTATATTTTTTTAGATATTTTTTCTATATTTTTCTTTTTTGTTTTGTATATTTTTTTCAATGAAAATTATTACAGACCATTCAACAACTAAATCAAACCCTAAATTCATCAAGTAGACCAATTAGAATCACAAAGTAATCATCCTTTTATGAATTTCATCTCCCGTAGACTTTGTACACAAGTACAAAATGTCGCAAATTTGGTCTCAAAAGTTGGGCAAGACTTAAAAAAGGCATAAAAGCTTGCGGCGCTATCTTTTTGCGTTTTGGAAATATTGCGCGAAACATTCAGGGGCCATCATGGCCTCAGCTGGATCCACCCCGGCTATCAAAATTGTCTTCTCAATTAAAAAAATAAAAATAAAATTGAAACTGATCATTATCATCAGTATATTAATATGGTCAGTCACATTAAAACTCCGAGATACTCTGTCAACGAGAAACACGTGCAAAATGTGTACTCACTAAATAAATTATGTGTCTGTGTGAGTGTGTGCAAACGTCGTTCTAATTCATACAAGTACTTTATTTTGTCAATTATTAGCTTGAAATCGACTATATTTATATTCAGTGTTGATTTTGCTTCTGAAAGTAAATGTCAGGATTGCGTTTCTCTTTTCCTTCGACTATAACACGACAGCCACCTGGTGTACGTTAATGGTGACAGAAAATATTCGTAAAGCGTAACACACCATTTAATGACGCATGATAATAATAATAAGACTAATAATAATAATAATAACAATAATAATAATGATTAATATAATAATTATGATAATACCGATAATAATAAAATCATAATAATGATAATAATAAAAGTAATGATAATAAACATAATAATAATAATAATCGCAATATCATTAAATCGCTGATGGTAATAATAATGGACATTAATAGCGCCATTTCTATATAAATATTCCAGGGCGCACTATTGTTATTTCCCAGCATCAGCCAGAGCTGTGCTCCCAGCATTGTCAATGAATACAGCGGGGTATCAATTCACCTCACCTGGGTTGAGTATATTTCGATACGGGTAAATTTCTTGCTGAAAGAAAGCAGGCCATTACAGGGATTCAAACCAATGACCTTTTGATTGAGAAACGAGAGTCAGAACCACTAGGTTTACTGAGCAAAATGGGATAGATGGACAAAAGTGTAAGTAATGAATTTAAAGGCAGGTCTCTTTATAGAAATCTGGGGCCTGTCTTACAAAGAGTTGCAATTGACCCGATCGATCGCAACTATGGAAAGCCAGTAAAGTCAACAACTAATAGACATCTTTACTCAAATTTTTTTTCTAGATAAGTATATTCATACATTCATCGCTTTCTTAAAAAATCGGTGTGTTCACCTTTGTTTACAAAGGACATTTTGCAAATTTCCTGTAGAAAAATTATGACACCGATGGATTTCCATAATTCCCCTCTAATAGGATAAAACATAATAGGACATGATTACATTCTTCATAATATGGATCGTAAGTCATGTGAAAACACAGGAGAAGCAACATGCCATGTTTGGTCACACGTCCATGGATAGAAATCTGTCCCCAAATTTAGGGGGGACCAGGGCCTGGAAAATTTGAAAAAAAAGGTTATCACCCAAAATGGTAAGGCAATTTTAACCCCCAAAATATTGACAAGCAAAAAAAAAAGTTTTCACCCAAAATGTAAGGTCATTTTAGTCCAAAATACATGTATTATTACAATTGTGAAGTGATGTATTTTTCTCCATCATAACAGACCGAAAAATAGTAGGGGGACACCCCTGGGATTTCCGCCCATGCACAGGGCCATGAATCAAAATGTCAAATCATTACTACTAAAATGTATGCTTTTATTCAAATCGGAAAACGATGCAGAGCATATCAATTCCCAATACCGTCACTTCACAGCGGGTAATGAAAAGAATGCATTATCGTGGTTTAAAAACAACTACCCATGCATCGTGCACGCATGCATGAAAATATTTTGTAATGAACAAATCGGACAATGCATTTTGCAACAGATGGAACAAAACGTTATTCCATTTGTCATCTGTCCTAAAATCGTAATCATGTAAATATTTTCAAAAGTATATTCAGGCGTAAGGCATGACAGTGCGGTGCGATTTACTTTAGAACACCATCGGCGGATCTACGGAGGAGGGGATCTACCCCCCTCCCCCTTGGGCTACCAAGTAAATAAAGTAATATTCTCCATTTGGTGCCAACCATTTTGTAGTGAAACCCTTTTTTCAGTGTTTTTTATTTGCTTTTCAAATTTCTTGGTACCAAAACGGCTTTCATTTGGTCAAAGCCTTTTTTCTTTTGCTCGCTTAATTTCTCAGTCAAACCCCTCCTTGCCAAGGAAAAAAACTAGTTCCGTCCCTTTACATAATATTGAACTAGGGAATCATTCGTTTGGTTGCATCACGGTAAATACTGGTAATAATACACGTGATATGACTTCCGATATCACAATATCATGTGTTTCCTGAATGGTATGTTCTGAGGAACAGCCTTTGGCTGATATACGTACCGTATCGAAATAAAATAAAATGAAAATTATGTCACATTTTAAAGTGTTGATTTATGATGAAATAAAAATGACAAAATTAACATACTAAAATAATACTTGATCATCAGTTTGATGATACAATTTTGTAAGATGCTCATCAGTAAGTTGTTCTTTTGATAGTAGATCCTCCATTTCCTCAGTTATAATTTTTACAAAGAGACAGACAAAAAAAATTCACATGAGCCTACTTATTTCCTCGCATCATGCATCATATGCTGAATAATTCGGGTGTATCGTATTAGATTTCCATTTGCCTTTTCATGTTACCATTATTGCGTAACAATGAAGATTAGCTTGAAAAATTAGTCGTACGGTCTCCTGTAGATCTGGGTAGTGTTTCATGAAAAACATGTCGGACGTTTTGTCCGACAAGACTTATTTTATCCGACAGTTACCACAGGAACTGTGATTGTCAGCCAATCAAAATCAAGAAAAGCTGTCAGATCTGACAACTTGTCAGACAAAGATATTGATGAAACGCTACCCGGTTTACTAACGAATGTCATTATAGGCAAAAAAGACGAAGTGTCTTTTAACCTCAATCCCGTCAGAGGCTTGCCCGGTAATATACAGTGCGTATCAAAAAAAAGGTTTGTACATTTGTAATATCCTGAAGATTTTCCTCATTTTAACATTGGTACATATCCATTTAAGCAAATGACGGTATAACTGTCGAAAAATATTTCCGCATGAGTGAGCACCACTTACTTTTGAAAAGTTAGTGAAAAATGATTTGCGCAGAACTTTGAAATAGTTATGCGAATAAAAGTAGACCTTAATCATGAAGAACACGTGAAATTTAGCTAATAAAATTGATTTGAAGATATCTTTTACCTTTTTTAATTTGTTTCTTTGCCCAATACACTTTGAAAAGTGAATTGCGCCCCACCCCACTCCCCCACACACCGATGCCATCGTGACGATATTTGCTTTACACTGAGTAGTGATTTACATGAAACAGCTGAGACTTGATTTTCATTTTGTTAATCATTGTCAAGCTCGGAAAAAGTGTGGAGAAACAACTATTACATGAAAATGAAATGTAAACCAACATTAAATGATAAAAATTTAGCGAAAAAATGCTGGAGATGTCTGATATAAACTTTTGTTCAGATTCAGTTATATCCTCAGATCCAGCTGGCAGAAAAATGGTAAAGGTTGTGCTTACTAAGAGTTGAAATTTAAATTTGGGTGGCAAAATCGTTCCAAAATGCTTGAATGTATCAATTTTATTTCAATTGACTAAAAGTGCAAGGGAAATATATGAGAAATGTTTCGCATGTTAAGTTTGATTTAGCCCTTTCCCCTTGAAACAGCGTGAAAACAAGCATTTCTGGGCAAACAGATTTCTGCGAGCTTTACAAAAATGGACAGTGCTCACTCAAGTGTAACATTCTGTCAAAACTCTTACTTTTATTGGAAAGATGATACCCAAACCCAACATTATATGTAAAAGAATTACCCACATCTTGTATATTTTTTAATTCCCAAGGCTTTTTCAAAGTGTAAACTTTTATTGATATACGCACTGTAGATTGAAGCACTTTACTACGTTGCATGATAACAATCTGTTGTATTTTGATTGCACATGAGCAAAATAAAGGAACGCCTATACGAATTTTATGACAGATTCAAGGATTTTTATTTTGATTGATTATCTGCTGCTTCAGTGGTACCTATGAACAAATCTTTATTTATTAATTAGAATAATGACAATACGATCCCCTCCGATTTATATACAAGTAATTCATAGGCCCTGTGTATAAGTGCACTCTAAAAAATGAAGAGCTAATTTAGCTCTTAAAGAGCGTTTATAGTGACTGCACTTCAGAGTGCTGATTTTTCTGGTTGAAATTTGAACTAGACAAATCAGCACTTCGAAGTGCAGTCACTATACACGCTCTTTTAGAGCTAAATTAGCTCTTCGTTTCTTAAAGTATGCATTACTATACAACAGTGCAAAGGAGTAATTATTATTAGGTTGTTTAACGTGAAATATGTGATTTAATATAGAATAGAATAACAATGACACAGGAGATAAATAACAACAGTCTGCTGCTACTATCACATTTCACGCTCCTCTTTGCAATTAATAATTAGGCCTACGCAGTTTTCCACTTCCATGCAAACTATGGTAAAATGATAATAAATATTGCATTATTTGCATTGAACTGTCTTAACTGGAGAGATATCGATTGCCTTTGGATGACACCATATGTTCCAGTACAATTATAATGATTTTCCAGGTCTAATGTATACCATGCATAGTCAGCGTTTCAGAATTGTGCACCTTTGATTATTTGATCATTTTGATAGGCTATATCTATCTATCTATCTCTCCCTCTCTCTCTCTCTTTATATATATATTAATAGTAATGGACGGTGTAAAAGTTGATTCGATTTACGGTGGATTTTCAAATCGCATTAACCAAACGATGTATATGGATAATAGTGCAGAACCACCTGAATGGTAAATGCAACTGAAATGAGTGAGTCCTTTGAAACTAAAAAATAATTTTCTTAACAGAAAAAATAGAGTTACACTATGGCTGGGTGCACAATATCCTGAAACCTACAATCTATCTCCGAGTCCTATGTCTTATTGCAAGGTTTGAAATGGAAATAATCGAAACATATGGCAATGAATAATGAATTGTATTTCTACAATACTACGGGGTGGAGAGCCCGAGAGGGTAAAAAAAAATTCCGAAACTACAAAAAAAAATCATAAGGGACATCAATGATTGCATAGAAAGGAATTAAGAGCTCAACAAATGAAATCAAAGAGTTGAGGGATTGATGAAAATAAGGTGACTCACCTGATCGCAACGACCGCTTAATCACATCCTCATCATACCGAGTTGGGATGAAGATATGATTATTGAACAGAGAAATAAAAACAAGTATTGGTAGCAGTAAGGCACAAGTAGCGGCAAGATAAGAACAACTATCCCTTTTCAACTTCCTACGACGTTTGAGAAAGGCCCGCCATCTTTCTATACGTCCGTAGATCGTGGGCGAGGAGATGGCATCAGTTCTATTCATAACCATGGTGACTAGGGATGATGAGCGAGATGATGTTTACGTTAACAGGTGTACGGGAGAACATCTGTTGGGCTACGGGAGCGAAGAGCGAATAATGCTGTGTCTCCCCTGACTTTGATCGACGGTGGAGAAATGCAGGAGAATTATGAGCTGTCATCCATATCATTTCCCTATCCATGTATCATGAAACAATCACTGAGTTCTCTTTAGTCACCCGGGCTGAGCATTTATTTTCTGTAACTTCTAAGCCATTTTGCGTGAGTGCCGCTCGCTTTATGCATAGAAAAGATGCACATGAGTGCGTTCAATCCGCCGCCTCTCATGCACGTGCTCAATAAACAACTGTTCGCCATTCGCGGCGTAATTTTGTGTATGGGGAATGATGTACCGGGTGCGCGCACAAGGGGACAATGAGTGCAGTGAGTGTGGGTGGGTGTGTAAGGGATGTGGGGGTGGGTGGGTGGAGAGGGGCGCTTGTGAATAAAGGAATGGGAGTTAGATCGGTGGCCAGTGAAGCTTTTTGACTCTTCAATTCACGTTACTTACTTGTTCTGCAATATGCACATCAAAATGGTTAAACCAAGTTAATAAAGAAATTGTCTAGGTATTTGATCACAGGGGAAAATGAAAGAGCAAGTTCATTTATCAAAATGACAATGAGAAACGTATGTTTTCTGTTCCTGATTGCAAATTGAATGGATGTTACATTTATATATAAACCTATAATCGAAACATAGGCAGCGGAACAGAGGATTCTCTTTTGTGTTATGGGGGGGACGCAACAATAGCCGCCCCCCCAAACACAAAAGATAATCCTGAGCTCCGCCGCCAATGAATCGAAACCATTCAAGCTAGGTATCGAAAGATAAATCGCAATAAATTAAAATAAAATAAATAAATAAATCGCAATAAAAAGAAAATAAAATAAATTACAAACGATTACGTAACGGATGTTATGTCGTGGGTATTATACTTACCCCCCTCCTGCAGCCTGTAGCTAGCTGTATAATGTTCAAGTGTCAAAATAAGTTCTCCCTATTTTATTCAAGTAATTGCATGGATGGATGGTCGTTACAAACTCTTTTTTCTCGTTGACCAGTGATGATTTGGCTTTGAAATTAGAACAAGTATATCAATATCATTCAAACTATAAACATCCACAACAAAATCATCTGCATTCATTATCGGATCTTTGAATTGATGGTCGCTGAAAGTGGAAACGTACGGTGCAGCTTCCCCCCTTTTTTCTTTACTAAAGGCCTGGTCACACCGCCCGGGCGCGCCCGAGCGTTGTTGGAGCGGTCGTGGAGCGGAGAGAGAAAAAAAATCATCACCGCTCGCCACCTTCTTCGTCTTCTTACATTGGTTTGAGTGGCAATTTGTCATATTTGACTAATGTCGCCATTTACTCTATAATAAGATAAAAATCTCATTTCTCACATAATTATATTATTACCAATAAGAATGTATACATATGTGAAATATTTTTCATGTGTATCCTTCTAATATGAAAAGAGATAATTATGGTATAGTTTGCCGTAATTCTAGTCAAAATGGCATATAAACAAATCTTCACCAAAAACAATCCGCTAGCTTCAGCTCAGTTCCAACTAGTTGCGCTTGCCCTGCCCTTTCAAGATGCAATCATAACGGTCAGCACGGTACATTGTGCCGATTTTTCGGACGTTAAGGCGCTGTCACACCTTGGCGTTTTAGACAGCGTATGCCCGACGTATGAGGAATTTGGCGAATACGCTGGCGTACGTCGAATACGTTACGGGTAAGTTTTGCATACGTTAAGAGTACGCTAAAACACGCTGGTATACGTTGTCATACGGCGAGGTCGTCGAAAAAATTTTGTGCAAGCACAAAATTTTTCGACGTATGCCAGCGTATGGCTCATACGTCCCGCATACGCGGACCATAAGTTGGAGGCAAGTTACGCGATCGTTGATACACGTTGACACACGTTACTCGTAAGTTACTCATAAGTCGATGTACGTCGAGATAATGTCCAGCGTACCCTAAAACTTACTTCTAACCTATGAGTAACGTGCTTTGAACGTATGTGTAACTTAACTCTAACGTATATTGACGTATGAAGACGTGCTCCGGACGACCACAAAACTTACTGAACGTGTTTATAACTTACAGCTACCGTATAATGGCGTATTGACAACGTTTATAGGAATTGGTATATAAAGGTGGGGTTCACAGGAGTTTTCTTCGGCATGGCGGTGGTGTTGATACGGTGATGTATCGTGCGGTTATGATTTGAATAGTCGAGCGGCAGCCTCTTTATATGCTACGACACGTGTTCGTCAGCGATACGCTGCCGCGCGCTATGCGTAAGTTAGGCTATCGTAGGGCATAAGTTGTGTACGCCAGCAAAACGCTAAGCATTCGTTGGAATACGTTACTTATAAGTTAACGAAGCGTTCGATATAAGTTACTAATAAGTTATGTATACGTCCAACTCGTTATGAATACGCTAAGTATACGCCCAGAGTTGAAAAAAATATCAAAGTTCAGCGTGTGCCGACGTTTTAGAGAAATTTTGATACGTCGGGCATACGCTGTCTAAAACGCCAAGGTGTGACACCACCTTTAATGCCTAGCAGAGGCGTCGATCATGGGGGGGCAGGGGGGGCGATCGCCCCACCAATGAAAATATTGGGGGGGCAAACATATCGCTTTGCCCCCCCAATAATTCCGCATGTGCAAAAAATAAAATAAGATTGTAATGTTACACAGAAATCAGCAAGCGAGACTGAGATACACAACTCATTCTTTATTTAAAATCGTGCTTAAAATGTCCGATTTTCAGATTGGAATATATAAAAATTTTCAGCTCGCGCTTCGCGCTCGCATCATTTCTATAGCAAAAATCCTTATTTTTCATGATTAAATAGATGAACAGAATGACCCGTTTTCAGTTTTAAACCCCAAAAGATTTCTCGCTTCGATTTGCAATAATCTTTTGTTGGATCTTATTTTATTTATCTTGTTCATTATTAAAAACTCAATATTTTCAGATCGAAATATCAAAATTTTCAGCTCGCGCTTCGCGCTCGCATCCATCGTTTGGTTTTTTAGATACCCATCTTAATCATTGGTACCAAAAATGCTTAGACTATCAAGCCTTCACGTCTCAGCTCGGTCTTGGCACTCGCATTATCTGTGTAGTGAGACATGTATTCTCAATACTGCAAACAGTCCTAAACAGGCACCTTTTTTCTGTTAGCAGGTCAGTATATCAAAAAATTTCAGCTCGCGCTTCGCGCTCGCATTAATCTGTTGCTGAGATATGTATCTCTATCTCATGAGTCATATATATATATATATATATATATATATATATATATATATACATATGTATGTACATGTATGTATGTATGTATGATTGCCTTTGGAAAGTTGATGATTTTTGCCCCCCCAATCTGAAAAATGGATCGACGCCCCTGATGCCTAGGTCACCCATGCATAGACGAGGGGGCGCTAGTGTACCTGTGCTTACAGATGGGTTAAACATTAAAATAATTTGTTTCTTTTCTTGTTTTAAACAACAACAACAAGGCGAAAACACTTGTGGGCTTTGTTAGTTATATATGCAGAACATATTGTATATAATTATTATATCATACATTATTATGTATATATATACATTTTTTTTCTTTTCACATTAGACTTGTACAAGCATATCCTTTCATTTTCGTATAAACAATTCAATATAAAAAATAGTACATCACTCCTTACTAAAACGTTCCGATCTTGAAACGAAACGTAAAAGTGCTTTCTATATCCCTGCATGATCATCTTTTTTTAAATACTCCATTATTTGTCCAGGCTGTGATTCATTCAAATCTACAAGAAACATTGATCTTTCAATTATATATTTTGGACAATGTAAAAGATAATGTCTGACAGTTTCTACCTCACGGCATGTATCACAAAACCCTGTTTGATGGATCCCTAATCTAAGTAGATCTTGGTTAAGACCAGCGACTCCAAAACGGAGACGATGGGGGTACAGTTTCCTGTCTCCCTAGATTACAATTATATGTGGGTAACACTGATGGTTGCAACTCTTTCAGTGCTGAGTTAGTTTTATTCCATCTTTCTTGCCAAACTATCTTACAACTTTTTGAAATAAGTTGCATAATCTCTGATAATGTTATTTGATTATGAATATCTATTTTGTTTGATAAAGCTTTTTTTGCGTAGGAGTCTGCTATTTCATTTCCTTTTATTCCACACTGACCAGGGATCCACTCTAGGTATATATCTAAACCTTTATATTTGAGTCTTGTAGTAATACCGTTCACATTTTCTATTTCTATCTTTGTTTCCGATTTTTCCCCCAATTTTGTGAGCGAAATTCGACGCTCTCTCCCTATCGCGGTTGTGGAGCGGTGTGGAGAGAGGGTCGAATTTCGACAACGCTCGTCACCGCTCACAAAATCGGGGAAAAAATCGAAAACATGGTCGTTGCCTTAGCGGTGCACCGCTGAAGCCAGCGTAGCTTTAACGTTGGTTTAACGGTGGCGAGCGGTCGCGGGCGTTGGATTAACGGTGACTCGAGCGTTGATAGAGCGGAGTTCTGCGCATGCGGGCGTCGGCTCGACGGGGTTTAATACTGACCATGATGACAAAGAGGGTGTACTATAAATTTTATGCAGCTAAGAACTCAGCTACTCATTGTACTCGCCACAATTACTCTGGTAGACAAAAGTACATCCCTTCATAATGTGCTAATATTTAACAATGAATGGATGAATGCACAATTCCAGCAATCCCGTGTCCGCTCGAAAAACGCTTACAACCGCTCCACCAAAGTTTGTGAACCGTTTAATCACCGGCCAGGCAACGCTGGCGAAGCAGCGGTTGTCCAGCGTTCAAAAATTTCTGCGTTGGCCTAGCGGACCCAAGCGTTCACGAACTTTCATCTAGCGGTGCTAAACTTTGATTGGGCGTTGTTTGAGCGGTAGTCGACTATGCTGGAGCGGAAAATTTCCCGCTCCTCACCGCTTGCAATATTTTGAACTTTCGGAACGGTAGGAGGGACCATCAGCGGTGGCCGAGCGTATTCGGCGTTGCCTTATAACGGAGGCCAACTTTGGTTTAACGGTGGTGAACGGTAACGATGATTTTTTTTCTCTCCGCTCCACGACCGCTCCAACAACGCTCGGGTGGTGTGACCATGCCTTACCCATCCGTGTTCATTCTTGCGTGGGTGTGCATGGGGCCGTTGGCCGAAAAATATCTTGAGTTGTGATTCATGAGAATGAGCCATCAAACCAAACATCAGCGAACTGATCGAACCGGGAACTGACCAGTATGTGCATGGGGCGTATGGTCCCGGGGGGGGGGGGGCACTTCCATTCACGAGTGGATACCATGCGCGACCAAGGGATCTCTAAAAGCACCCTAAACACGTAATTTCCATATTCTGAAAATGCACCGGTTGGCGTGTGAAACCCTACCCTTAACAAGTATTGGAGACAAAACGATACTCTTGGCAAATATTCCCTGAAATGAACCCCTAAACAAGTACAGGAATGTTTGATTGTTGTGGGTTCTTCGGTCGTCGACTTGAACATATTTGGTTTAGTACACCACATTCTACACCTCGCGCAAATCGGACTCTAAACACGAAGTGTTGGGGCAAAAAGGACATCCTTTATAAAACATTTTAATTTTGTTTTATCATCCCCGCAAATTCGACCCTAAACACGTAATTTTCCTAACGAAATGGATACCCTTTTTTTTCATTATTTTTGTGCTTTTGACACCCTTATCACGTTACGTACGTAACGTGCCCTATCGTGAAAAAGACATCCCTTTTACGTGTTTTTTGGTCGCGCATGGTATCCACTCGTCAATGTAAGTGCCCCCCCCCCCCCCCGGCGTATGGTCTCCCATTGGCTGTGTGTAAATAGCTAATCTTAAAATTACACCCTTTGGGATAAATATTACTCATAAAAGAGAAATGAATTATCTTTTAATTTATTGTTTTAAAGGATAAGTACTGTGTACGAGGTAGTGATTAAATGTAATTCTAAGATGTCGATATTACAAGACTATGTTCCCCAGAATGGGTTAGGAACCTTGGGCCTTTTGCATAAATTTTTTTACCTGAGAAAACTCAGGTGAAAACTGACAACTAAGGTTAGTCTGATTTCTGCCATTTACTTTAACACAGGGCAAAAACTCCGGTAAAAATAACCTGAGTTTTCTCAGGTAAAAAGTTTTATACAACGGGCACCAGGCCAGATTTTAGTACAAGTGGTTGTCAATGAGGAATTGTTTGGTGTTACAAAGTGCGTCCAAGAAAATAAAAACGAAGCCGTAATTCAGTGTGATTTTTACTGTCATGATTATTAATTTGCTTCATGAGATGTACATCAATGAAAAGATATAGTCCCCCCCCAAAAAAAAATCCTTGGAACGATTTTTTTTAAACCGGGGATGCTTCCGAGCTAAAAAGGGCCTTCTCTACACTTGTAAAAGGTGGTCAGTTCCGCTTCGCCTCTCCCTTTGGATAAAAGTTTTGCTTCCCCTGCATGTGAAATGTAGCGACGAACGAAACGACTGATCGCCCTTTCACACGGTGAAAAAAAATCGTAATTTGAATGATTCCAGTGAAAAAGGCTTAAGACGAATATTTAGCACGTGCGAAACCTAACTAGAACATGATTAGAATCACGAACGCGAATCACGATTCCAATAGCAATCATTATTACAATGATGGTTCAAGATTTACGAATGAAAAGGCCCTGAGAAAAGTTTGAGATTTATCAGCCGTCGATTAGTCAAGCGTAGAGCATTCACCGTTAGACTATTGTCTCATGCTTTGTTGGGGAAACGAAATACCTGTCTTTCAACGATCCATCGAATTGGCAGAAATCATGCAACTTTTTCTCGTCCATGCCTCATTCATGTTTTACGCATGAGATCTGATATGGAAAGAAAAATATGTGTATTTAAGTTATGAACCGTTTTTCCGAATAGAAAGCAGTAAAAGCCATAAAAACTCACTCAAAATCATAATTTGATCGTGCAAATGAAACTGTGCCACCACCACTTTCCCTTGTTCTAGGTCAGTCATGCGTGCATTATGAAATTTGATTCAAATAACGGATAGAACTATATTTCCATTGATATACATCACATGAAGCAAATTTATGATTATGACAGCAAAAACTTTCGCTGAATTAAGGCTTTGTTTTTATTTTCTCGCACGCACTTCATAGGTTCCTGATTCTATCTGCTTGAAAATGGTACGAGCATCTCTGATTTGCACGACATCAAATGAAAAGACACGAAAATAAAGATAAGAGGTAATTTCATAAATACACATGACAACATTGATGCGCCATGTGGACTTTAATCACTTCATTTCATCATACCCCATTCAAATCATTACATTGTTGTCATCTTTATCATACTAATGCATCAAAAAGACACTTTTGAAACCACAATCCTCCAGAAAAAAAAGAAAAAGAAAATGATTTGTAAAATATAGTTGAGAAACATGAGAAGAATTTTGGGACATGACAAAGTTTGGAGATTGGGTCATGGATAGAATGAGTAAATAGCATTTCAATGATAGCATTAATGTCTTTTTTTTCAGTATCTAGGCCATGATGAGGGGTCACTGTACTGTTAAAAGCATGTTCACATACTACTTTTTCATCAATGACAAGACTACACAAACCATAATATGAAACCAGACCTGCTGCACAAATTGCATCCATGATCAACAACATAAAACAAATTGAAATGATCAGTATCAACGCGTCTTACAGGTGGAAGAAGGGTAACAATAAGGTACAAAACGTGTACACGAAGAATCCCAGCAGTTGCATTTGCTTAATAATAAAATATGTGCAACTCTCCTAAAGATTGTTGACCTAGTCTATAGCAAACCATGAACTAAAGGTTACAACTGATTACTTAGTTACAATCGATTGGATCTCTTCATGCTACTGGGTACAAGATTAATTCACCTCATTTAGAATGTTGATCATCATTTATCCTAATTTCATTCTGCAGGAAAAATAAAAGTGTACCGGTTAGCTGAATTGAATGACAGGAAGTACATGTATAATGTTCATCAGTGGTGTTATCATTACACCAGTCAATGTTCTGAGCACCAAATGTCATTCCAGTGTAAAATTTATGGTGTCAATGGTATCAAAATATCACATTCCTTATTTCAGCACTATTCAGCACTATTCAGTGTTGTGTTCAAATATTATGGTGTATTTAACACTGAAGGGTGTTGTCTTTTTAAAACTGACACTGACTAGTTGTTTTTAACACCAAAGTTTTTTAACTGCAGTACCATCTCATGTGTTTGCACAAAGCAAGTAAATCAATACCTGGGTACTCTTGCTTACATGTAACACAATAACAGCACATCACATTTGCACTACATTGTATTCCCTTTCCAGTATATCAAAGCAAAACATTGCTTTCCCCATTAAATACTATATATTAATATTTCAATATATACTCATCAAAGAAAACACCTGAAGCCCTTAATACATAAATCTTGGCAATTGATCTACACTTGATTGGGATGCTTACACATAAGGATCAAAGTAATCAGGTATAAAAATCAGCCAGACAAAATGGGTTAATGCTCTTTGTGTTACGATGCATTGATTCCTCCTTAACCAGACCTTAAAGGTCAAGTCCACCTCAGAAAAATGTAAATTTGAATCAATAGAGAAAAATCAGACAAGCATAATGCTGAAAATTTCATCAAAATCGGATGTAAAATAAGGAAGTTGTGACATTTTAAAGTTTCACTTATTTTTCACTAAATAGTTAGATGCACAATTTGGTCACGTGCAAATGAGACGATCGATGATGTCCCTCACTCACTATTTCTTTTGTTTTGTATTGTTTGAATTATACAATATTTCATTTTTTACAGATTCGACAATAAGGACCGACTTGAGTGAACCATATAGTATTAAACAATGCTAATTCCACATGTTCAGGGAGGAATTAATCGTTGTTTCACTTGACAATGAGGAGAAAACTAGAACATTTCACATTTCATACAACAAAATTATACAAAAGAAAAAGTGAGTGGATGTCATCATCAGTTTCCTCATTTGCATACTGACCAGGATGTGCATATAACTGTTTTGTGAAATTAAGCGAAATTTTATAATGTCATAACTTTCTTATCTTACATCCGATTTTGATGAAATTTTCTGTGTTCTGTTTGTTGGATTTTTCTCTTTTTTATTTGAATCAACTTTTCGTTGGGGTGGACTTGTCCTTTAACAAAACTAGCAATAACAATACTGATAGATTATCCCATGAAAAATGAATTGCCTAAAATATATGATTAATCTATTTTGAAAATAGATCCTGTAAAAATACTTGCTGAAGTGTAGCAGTTTGGGGGGAATGGATATACATAAGAAAGTCAAACAAAAAATATTTCAAATGCACAACTTTATCTTTGTCGACATGAATTTTGCTATGCTCTAGAAAAAGCAAAAAAATATTTTCCTGATCCATAAAATATACACAGTACAAAAAATTGAAATATTTAAGGGCACAGGTTATACATGTATTTCTTTAGAACTTAGACAAAAACATGATGATGATACCAAAACGTACCTATGTTTAATGCATATTAAATCTTATTCATATGATCATATGCGGGCACAAGGTAGGAATATTTAAGAGGGTGGATTTTCTTTGCAAATGAACAATTTTTTCCCAAACATTTGTTTATACTCAACCTCCATATTGCACAAAACCTTACTGAGAGAGGAAGAGGGGGAAAACATTAAAAAACAGTTATCATTATGCTTTCTACAAGGAAAGATTAGTAATAAATATTACATGGGAGATCTCTTGTAACAAAGTCTGTTGCTTACAGAAGTACATATATTTCAACAGAACAATTATGTTGCTAATAATCAGCTTCATCAGTTTAACAAAAACTTTTGACTTTCATACAACTTATTCAGATTTTCACAAGGAGAAAATGATTGTTGGAGATATAGAAATATTTTTTTTCCTGAATAAATGACTTGGGGTCAATGTTTTTAAGCTTGGTGTAATAACATTCTATTCACTAGTAATCTAATGAAAATTATTCTATATAAATACTGACCGTATGAATATTGCTATTATTGTGTGTCTATTCAACTCTTACATATGGTGACAGGCAATTTTAGGAGGTATGAAAAAATAACTGCAATATATAAAGCTTTCGAAGGAGATAAACAGAATTATACACCTGTATTTTCTCCCAGTTAACACGATAAACTAATCAAAGAACAGGAGTAATAAGCAAAAGAGTCAAAAGTATGAGTGATAGAGTAAAACAAAAGTAGTTTGGGACTTATAAGGTATTAAATGTACTTGTAACATAATGTATTTGTAATTGGTTGTATGATAACTGATTTCGTCGTGTGTGAATGTAGTGATGTAATTCACCTTAACTTACATGTAAGTTAATGCATCTACACGTTGTATAAGATGATCAATGTAATATATAGTCTTCTTACATGTACATGTAATTTATAATTCATCTATGTGCAATAGAACTCCAGCTTGGGTTTTGATTTTAAGCTAATAAATGTGCCTGTATCCAACTTAAGGTAAACAAATGCTAGTCGACCCTTGCCCTGACATATCAGCACACTAGTCTAATTCAATCACACATTCTATCACATGTAGGCAACCTCATACCCTTCACCTATTTATGAGAATGGGTCACAACGTTATATTTGATGTGAATATTTCCTCAAGTTGTACGCTTCATGCCCCCAGACAAAAGCCAAAAACTGATCTTTTGACGCACCCCAAATTTGTGATAACATCAAATAATAGCGTGAAGGAATGAACTCTTGCACCTTGGATCATTCAATACAAACACATTGGCACCAACAACGTTACTTGTAATAGTCCCATTCTAACGGTTGTACTTGCACATGGAACAACACTGGCACCTGCATGCATGGTTGCCGATCATAGGGGGGAGATGGTGGGGGGGGGTGGGGGGTATATCCCAACCAATATTTTAGGTGGGGGGATGGCCTGTGTAACCATCCCCCAAACAGTGTTAGAAACAGATGGGTAGAGAAAGAAAAAAATCTGGATGAAATGGAACTTTGCTATTGTTTAATTATATTTTTCCTCAACATGACATCACCCCTCCCCGCAGCCAAGCACATGTGATGTACATGTACCCTATTACCACCCTTTTGAAAGTAATATTTTAGCATTCTTGGTCCAGGTTTATGATGTAAATGATGAGATTGTCCACAAAGAAATTAGAATTGAAAAGTAAAAGGGTGTATAAAAGGATAAATAACAAATTGACAAGTCCTGAAAATGGCTAATTTTTCAGGTGAATTTTTCAAAAGTTTCAGCTCATGCTTCGTGCTTACATTATTGATCTTTCCTTGCATGTAAGAAGTACTTTGTTTTGTAGAAATTTTGTATTAAAAAGGTCAAAATCTTTGCTTGCTTGCAGCTTTCACTAATTTTCCCCTGAATCCTACATGTGTATAGCCCGTGGGGGGGGGGGGGCCCTTAGATCTCGGCTGTTGATCGCGGGATCGCCCATGAAGTTATCTCCACAATAGTCTATTGTACAAACATATTTCAATTTTTTTATTTAATCAATAAAGCTAATCAATGCATAAAAGCATAATTGCCTGTAAATCTTTTAGTATAGTCCTAAAACTACCTGATTTTTTATATTGGTGATAAATGGCGATATGACATTTTTTCTTATGCACTTTCTTGTTTTTTAAATTTCTCAAGTATTTTTTGGTTTTTTTCAAGGGAAATCATCAACAACACTATCAGTCATAAAATAACATTAAATCTATTGCCTTTAATCAGTAGAAATAAAAATGATACATAATTTATGAATTTTGGCTACAAACAGTATTTGCATAGGATTTGTACATGAAATCACATTCTTGAGCAATTTCAGGTCTGACATGCACTAAAAGGTACCCCAATGTCGCGATTAAGTCTCGAAAGTTGCGCAAGATTTTGAAACAAAAAAGTCATGAAACGTAGCTAACTTTTCATGTCACAGATTTATCATGAAAAATATAGAGAGGGGGCTGTTTTACACCCACCCCCCCACCCTACGCTGGATAGGGTTAAGCCATGTCTTACTCTCTAAGAAACTTCATCATACCATCAACCCTCCCTAAACCAAGAAAAAAAACCCCTTATAGTGAACAATATTTTGTGTTAGTCATTCCCCAACCATGAACATCTATTGACACCCATGCATGAAGAAATATGAGGGTTTTGAACGAGACATCACACACAATTGTCGGAATAGGACAGGAGAGAATGTTGGAGAGGATAATGATATGCTGTGTATTAGTATGCCATAGAGGGCAGTATTTCATAATCAAAGGTAAAGCTTCATGCATTCCCTTACAGATTTTAATAGTAATCATCCTGTATTCACTAGCAGTAGCACTAGAGTGGCACTAGATATTCATTGTTCATTTTGTCGTTATTGATGTGTTGATGTCAGCTGTTGTTGCTGTATATCATTTCTGGGGCCTGTTGCACAAAACTTTTGCCATAAAAAACTGCCAGTTTTTTAATGTGTTACTTTCAATGGCATAATTTTGTTTGCCAGAGTTTTTTGTATGGAAAAAGTTTTATACAATGGGCCCCTGTTTTTTTTTTTTTGGGGGGGGGGTGGATGCTGTCTTTTTTTTATTCTCCTACCCGAACACTGAATATAGATAAAATATAGTGTATCCAGACCACTACCAAAGTATCACTGTACACCAATACTAAGCGAATGGAATATCAGCAGGACATCAAGAACGATTCTGTGGGGTGTGAAAACAAGTTGAGTTAGGATATCAAAGACCTATGAACTTTGCTTGCGGTGAGATGAAGATTATAATGAACAATTGTTGTATTTTTCTTACATACTTAGCTCACCATGCACCATTTTCCAAGAAGGAAGAAGCATGAGAAAGTCATCAAAATATTTAAGAAGACGTGTCAACACCAACTTTTTCTTGACTTGCTGATATGCTGCCAGCCAATAAGATGCAAGGATCTTCAGTAGCTTGTAACATTTGTAACGTACATGTAGTTCATGAAATACTTTCATGGACGTGATAAGCATTGAGAAGAGGATGGGAATGTCAGTGAGCAGCAAGCTGGAAAAGGGAGATGCTTCATGAAGTGATCTGTCAAGACCAATGCTTTAAGCTCCAGAAATCCTTGTATCTGTTTGGCATAGAATATTTGTCAATGAAAAATCCTAGATCACAATAGATGCTCTGAGAAATGCCCCCTAGCTGAGTGTATGGAGTAATGAAGCGCCTGTGTGAAAGGGGGCGTGTTTATCTCCATAGTTACAGGCTAATTAGCTATCAATTAATTGACTAACTTACCCCTACCCCTCAATTACAGTGGCTTGATTTCTTCCATGTAACTTCATTTATACAAAATATTGGTTGATTTCAGCTGATGAATTAGTTCAATGATTTCTATCAAGGAACTCTGGATCTGCAAGTAATTTTCATTTCGGAACTTTAGACACCATTTCATGAAAGGACTTGTCGGCCACTTTATATGACATGTCCTGTTTTATCAGACAGGCTACTAAAGTAACAGTACCTCTCAGCCAATCAGAATCAGGAAAAGTTGTCAGATCTGACAACTTATTGGACAAAAATATTGAAATGCTCCCCCGGAAAGTGCCGTCTTTACATGTACTTTCAGTGAGTGGAGCAGCTGAGCACAAACGGAAATCGTCTGTTTCATCAAGAACTTAAGAGTTGTAATCTAACCATTACAGTAATTACCGTGGTAACATTGCTCAGCAGCCAGTTGAAATCAAAGTTTCCTAGACCATAATGGCATTGTTCTTTGTGAAACATGGGCTCCTGGGCTTTCAGCTTTCTTAAACCAAGATCATAATCGAAACATGATGATAAGGGAAGTTGAGCCTGATATGTGCTTGAGAATAAACCTGGTACTTGTATGTTTACTCATTGTTAAAGGTTAATATATGTAGCAACTAGTATAAAACGTGTCTCTTGAAGCCTGCTTCAAAAACGAAGAGACATACATGTAATCACCTTCAAATTTGCTTTTCGAAACAGTTCATCTGCAGAAAATACTGAGGAATATGTATGTGGCATTTGTATATCCCTTTTTCCCTTATTTCCAATATTTAAAGTGTACACATGCACAAACTCCTCAAAATTAGCTACAGAACATCCTCTAAAACGAATTGAGGGTAGTTTTATAGAAGGGTCTAGATGAAGGAGTCACACAATATTCATCTTGTATGAGAGAGGAATGGAGAAATACTTGGATTATCACTAGAAATATTTCTTGTGTACAGCAAAAAGCTAGTCTACATATCAGTGGATCTATAAAAAGATGATTTACATGAGAAACTCACAAAAAATATAATTCTATTCATAATAATGATGATAATAGGTATTTATTTAGCGTTGTCCAGCAAGAAATAATATATTCAGAGGCGCATAATTGTCATAAATCCAGCTTGAACTCCTGCAGCACTGTGCTATATGCATCCAAGTAATTAATTCTGAAGGGGTATCCTGTCACCTCACCAGGGTTGAGTGCAGTATATTAATGAAGATGAATTTCTTGCTCTAGGAAGGAAATGAACACCATGGTTGGGATTTTAACCCATGACCTTGTTTGGGCAGCAAAAGTCCAAACCCCTAGACCATGATGCGTCCAGGTAAGAATCACGATTGAAATCATGATTGAAAAGGGAACGCTATGAAGTTGGACAACAAACAGTGCATGATAATCTCCAAAACACAAATGCAAACATTGTACAAATAACAGGAATTTTAATCCACAGGATGATTCAGTTGGTTGTGACTCCGTGTAGCGTTTACAAGTTCAAAGTATAAATCAACAAGCATGAATGATGCACATCCAAGTTTGGCTTGATACAAGTCTCAAATACCAGCTGATGAACTTTACACGTACTAACACATTATAAAAATAATAGCTTACGAATCCTTGTGTATGGTCACAATGTAAAAATCTCCTCCAAGCTCAGTTGGCACTATAATAATCACTCCTTTCTCGGTCTCAAGCTCTGCTTGATAAATAAATGCCACATACGCGGGGTCAGACTGCTTTCTATCTTGCTTCCAGGAATGGCAAATGTTATCGCTGAAAGTGCTCCACGCAAATTGTTTCCACGAGATGATAACGATGATGATGATGATGAGTTTACAAAATGCTGTATTATTTCACTAGTAATGTAATATCCATGTTCATAGTTTATCAATCAATGTCACAGTCTGCCACAAGAAAGGCAGTACACAGTCCAAGAAGTTTGTTATTCTTTGTAGATAAACTGTTTTTTGGCATTAAAAACAACATCCTAACCATCCTCCTTGGGCGGTGTGAACCATCCTAATGAACAAAACACAAGCATTTATAAAGATTGTTAGAAAATGCTGCATGTCAATGACAAATGAGATGTACGACAGACCTTTAATATCATATGTACCTTCAAGAGTCATTTTTCAATAAAATATCTGTTACTGTTATGATAAACTCCCGTAGGAACTCAGCAGGACAGCTGTTTGCTGGAACAATGCCAAGCTGGTATATGACCAATTTCACAGGAAACATTTGAAATGAATGATAAGACTTATCTGGAGAAGAAATTGTGACATCCCACTGTTGGCCTAGCCTATAATCTAAGCAGGGGTTGCAGCTGTTTTCTTTGCGTTTATGAGTCTGATGATATTACACGAAACGTCAGTAGTATGTCTGATGCCAAAGACTGCGCAGCAGCCACTGCCTATACACTCCGGTCTTGAGTAAGCTTTTGTTATCTTTTCATCGACCAGGATTCCATGCAGGTGTTTCGTTACAAAAAGCTACCACCGGACATTCATCTAATGGTCAAGTTTACACCTAGATCAGCTTCTACTTTAGCAAAAGGAATAGGTGTTTTCTTTTCCGACATGTTATGACTGTAGCAAGGATTTTTTCTCTTGGTTAAAACAGTTATTGCCATTTAACACTATCTAGGCCGGGGGGGGGGGGGGGGGGGCCTTGAAGGCTCCCCTCAACAAATCGCGCAATATTTTCGCCGCGCGAAATTTTTTAACCGCGCCGCTCGCTAACTTTTTACTTTCAAGTCTTGCGCAACTTTTGAGACCAATTATGCGTCACCCGGGTACGTGGTTCCGAAATTACGCAACATTATGTAAGTGCATGTCAGACCAAAAATTGCTCAAAAACGTGATTTCGTGTCCTAAGTCAATGCAAATTGTGTTATTAACCAAAATTCATAAATGCATGATTATTTTTGGTTTTGCTGGTCTAAATGTATTTATTTTATGCTTTTTATGATCACAGAAGAGTCATAAGAAATTCCAAAAAAACAATATAATATATAAGAAAATGATTTGATATTGAAATTTTTTTCATGTACACTTGCTAAGAACACCACAAAGAATTTCCATACCAAGGATTAGTACATTTGGAGCTTTATTTAGGGAGTTACAGGAAAAATTATGATTTCTCATACTAATTACGCATAAATTAGCATAATCACTTAAAAGCAATTCGCATAAATCACTATGCAATCTTGTAGATTATGTCCCAGGCAACCTGCGTGCCAATTTTCGGCGCGATCGCGATCTTAGGGGGGGGGGCCTGGGAGGCCCCCCCTGGCCATATGAACTCCCAAAATACCCCGGCCTAGATAGGGTTAAGAGACCATTCTAAGAGTGAGTTTGCAGGTCGCAAAGGGAAAGACAAAAGCTGCAAGCCTCCGTCGAATTTATAGGCTACTCGTTGCCCGGTACATCCAAAATTAACATACCATATTTCAAATATGTTGTCAGCAAATTTTATCATACAATTTCCTATTTAGTTTAAAATCTGAAATGGCCTAATAATACACATGATTATGTAAGGACTAATTGCCAATAACCAGACAATAACTTTTTGATCTAAGATGTGTCAATAAGCACTCTGTGAATTTGTTTTGAAACAGTACACATTGTGTATCACATACGAGTGATGGTATAAATTCATTCAGAAATGTTAAAGATAACACCTTACCATTCTTTTCATGTATTTGGACTAGTGACCTGAAAGACTGCTGCGCCCTTGCGAGACTATATTGGCTCTGTGAAAGAAGGTGAAAGAGCAAAAAAAAGAAGAACTCAAACATACATCATGATTATCAACAGGATAATATAATATCTCCCCAAAAGGACATTGGAAAAGACATCATTAGTGAAGATTAATGAGACCATTCAAATGGTGAATTTGGGAAAAGATATGTTAATTGCTTAGGTTTTATCCTACACCTAGGTCACCTGTAAAGACAAAGGTTTCAAATGGAATACAAATATGAAAGAAATTTCTGATTGGTTCCAGGTCAGTGTTTTGAACAAAACGTACCGACAACAATGAAATGGATTGGTCATAGTCATTTAACAATTGTTTGCAGATCTTTGTGTTACAAGCCTTGTTGCTTTAATAGCTATCAAGGGCATCATGCCGGTAATTACCATCATCAATTCTCTTGTTATTCTTCGCATCATCATCACCTCCTCCTCTGCACTTCAACTCTTCTATGTCTCCTCCATCTCCTCTTCTTTTTTTTTCTCCTCTTCTTCTTTTTTCTCCTCCTCTCCACTCATTTTTCTCTTGTTTTGTCCCCTTCTCTTCTCTTCTTCTATCACCTCTTCTTTTTCTTCCCCTACGGAGAGGGCAGTGAAGTATCGTGTCATCATCAACATTAAAACCATCGCAGTCATCATCATCTCCTCACCTTGCCAGCATCAAAGTGTATCCTGGCCTTTCCCTTGACTAGCGTAGCAGCAATCTGGAGGATGACAGCCTCGATGGTATAGGCGCTGCTCCACCCCTGCTTTGTCAGCAGTTCCATACATATTGCACCGCCCCCTAGAACGTATCCACCCATTAAGATGGGCCAAACAACCCGAACAAATGGAGGATTGTAGGGGAAGTGCTCCTGCATCAAATGGTTGAGGAGAAATATGAGAGATTAACCCTTACTTAACTGGGGGGGGTGCTTCAATTTGACCCCCCTCAACAATTATGCCGTTGTGCAAAATTTTCTTGACTGCGCCGCTCGCACACACTTTTTCCTTTCAAATCTTGCGCATCTTTTGAGACTAAATTTGCGACGCCCAGGTTACGGTTACAAAATGACACAACATTTGCAAGCGCATGTCAGACCCCAAATTGCTCAAGATCATGTTTCTGTGTACAAATCTTTGCATATTGTGTTTTTCAACCAAAAAATCATTTATGTACGATCATTTAACTTTTGTTTGTTTAAATGCATTTATTTTATGCTTTTAATGTACAGAAGGGTCCCCGACAAAGTTCATAAAAAAATATAAATAAAAACAAAGATTTAAAAAAGCAAAAAATACATAAGAAATACAAAACTAAAATACCTGTACATAGGAAATTAAACATGTACCGGCATTCTTATTGTAGATATTTGGGCAAAATGTAAGGATTGATATTTTCACCACAAATCAGCATTCTGCTAGCAATATACAGTGAGTTTAATAAAGGCAAAAACAAATTTAGGGCAAAGTTCATATGCTTATTTGCATTGTCAAATTGATACAAAAATACAAACAATTTAATATTTTGAAAATTTTATTATATAGTCTTGTAGTTTACAGCTGGCTGCGTGCATGCAAATTTTTGCAGCAATCACGCATTCAGCGGCCAAGATCTGAAAGGGGATGTCACATTATAATGCATTTATTCTAGGTATACAGGTCTGGAATAGCTCACTTAAATTATGCTAAAGGCTGCGCTATAGGCCGGGCGAACATCCAGGCATTTTAAATCTCGAGCCCTAGCAACTGACCGGCCAATCAAAACAATGCATGAGCCCCCCGTATAGCAGCGCAGCGTTTTGGCACGCTTACAATGCATACAAACATCGCATTCATACTTTGTGCTGAACGTCATGATAATCGAGTCTAATCATTTCGTTATTTCGTTAATTTACGTATTTTTCTGAAATTTTCAGTGCTATTTCCAACATTGCTTCAATGTATTTCTTACACTTTGTTTTTTATCACACTAAGGCCTGTGCTGTCATCAAGCAGATGTGATGTCACTCTGCCCCTGCCTCCGGGGGGGGGGGCACTTCCATTCACGAAAAGCACCCTAAACACGTAATTTCCATATTCTGAAAATGCACCCCTTAACAAGAATTGGCATGTGAAACCCTTCCCTTAACAAGTATTGAAGACAAAACGATACTCTTGGCAAATATTCCCTGAAATGAACCCCTAAACAAGTACAGGAATGTTTTATTGTTACGGGTCCTTCGGTCGTCGGCTTTAACTTATTTGGTTTAGTACGACCCCACATTCTACACCTTGCGCAAATCGGACTCTAAACACGAAGTGTTGGGGCAAAAAGGACATCCTTTATAAAACATTTTAATTTTGTTTTATCATCCCGGCAAATTCTACCCTAAACACGTAATTTTCCTAACGAAATAGATACCCCTTTTTCATTATTATTGTGTTTTTGACACCCTTAACACGTTACGTACGTAACGTGCCCTACTGTGAAAAAGACATCCTTTTTACATGATAAATTGAGTTTTTTTGGTCGCGCATGGTATCCACTTGTCAATGTAAGAGGTCCCCCCCCATGCCCTGCCTACATGGCACATTTATCATGAAAAGGGCAAAAGAAAATGTATTGCCTTATTACATTGTCTAACAGTGATTACCACTCTATATTATAAACCTCTCTTTATGGGTGTAAAATAATCCCGTCATCTGATTGGGAAAAGGTGGAATAAATTACTTAAAGGGATGGTCACACTAAAAGCATGTAAGGCTTGATAAATAGAGTAGAATTTACTAAGCAAAATGCAGAAAATTTTATGAAAATCGGATAACAAATAATAAAGTTATTGAATTTTAAAGTTTAGCAATATTCTGTGAAAACAGTCGCCATGAATATTCATTAGGTGGGCTGATGATGTCACATCTCCACTTGCTCTTTTGTATTTAATTTCATGAAATTAGGTTTTTTCAAATTCATTCCTCCAAGATCTAGAAAAATTGGATTGACAACTGATTAAGCGCATTAGATATTTATTGCTGCTACTTATTTCATTATAAGCGAGACATTATTCACACAAGTATGAAATAATGAAAAAATAATGATTTTATGTAGTAACATAAGAAAATGGAAAGTAGAGATGTGACATCATCATCCTATCTAATGATTATTGCCAAACTTTAAACTTCAGTAACTTTATTATTTGTTATCCAATTTTGATGAAATTTTCGGCATTTTGCTAAGTGAATTCTATTCTATGTATTAAGATATAAATATTTTCATCCCTTTAAAAACCATTCCTGAAAAACAACAAACTAGGTTCATTAACAAAATGAACAGGCATATTTAGCAAGAAAATTGCATGCTGCCTAAGGGCACCTCATAACAGGCAATGTTAACTTCTGCGATGGTCAAATTTTGGGAAGCTGAAAATGTCAAAACTTTTTTTCTCTCTATATTTCTCATGACCTCTGTATTATTTCCCCATACATCAATGGAGAAGGAAACTATTTCAGTTACTATTCCATAGAATTATCAAAAATTTGAGTGCCAAATGTGCTCATAAATTGAACTACTACTGACCGAGAATCGTGTCACATTTGGCTAATGATTCGAATGGGGCGATTCAAGAAACTTGTAAATAATTGCAAAACTTACTTGGGATAGCCAAATCAATCATATGTCTGGCAATTAATTGCAAAATATTATTTGCTAATTTGCCTTTTGGGCCCATGTCATAAAGGACTTGAAACTATTTAACTTTGCCATCATGGCAACTACCATGGTAACAGGGCTCAGCTGCCAATCAGAATCAGGGTTACCATTATGTCATAATGGCAAAGTTACAACAGTTGCAAGTCCTTTATGAAACGGGCCACTGGTGTTAAACTGATTTGTTAGTTACTTTGATATATCAATTATCAAAAAAGCAACAGAAGTTTGCAATTGATTGCATTTTTGTCTTGAAACACCTCTAAACATGATCGAATAATTCTGGATGATGTGGTTCCAAGTCTTTTTATCTTACCTGGAAGGTCATATTGAGGAGTATATGATCCTTGCCTTCTTTCTCTTTGAGTTTACATAGGTCTGCATGGAGGAGACTATCAGAATCAACTCTGTAAAGAAGAATGGTGAAAGAAGGTGATCAATTTCTTAAATTCATCAGGGAAGAAAAAATTCTGGCATTCCAAATCACTTATCTTTCCAGAAGATTGCCTAAATTATAATCATTCTTCCATATAAACATAAATAAAGACCTGGTAAAAGGGATGTTCACAAACTATGAAACATTAATTTGCTAATAATACATTCTCGCCTGCACACAAATTCCAAAACAATTTCAACAGTATGGAGGCTTAATGGTACACGTTTTCTTTCATACACATGTATTTGGTCTTGAAAAGGACGAACTAAACTTGATGTTTCGAAGAGAATTAGCAAATTTTTGAAAAAACAGATTACTTTTCTCTATCAGGGTGTTGTATTGTTTGCTTGAAGACAGTAAGAACATTGCCTAAGTGTCGAGTTTGGATCATCCTTTTCAGGACCAAACACATGCCAACAAAGAAAAGCCTCCATACTGGTTCCTTCTTTGACATGGAAACCTTGAGAAAAATACTTCAATTTTCTCAAACTTGAAATCTGTCAGGAAAATTTGTCATTCTATTCTTCATCAACAGAAGTATTCATGTCTCGATATGAAAAATGTCCCCAAAGAAATCTGCACACGAAAAAATATTCTTCCAACTCATATATGTGGAAATCTTTTACTTCAATGTTCAGTTGAAATAAATCAAAGAACAAATAAAATATGGAGTCTGAATCAAGCATGCATGCTTGTTTAGGGACCTTTTCAAAAGTCAGAGCCACGTCTTTTGCTTGAGAATCTGACAAGACACCTTTATCATAAAGAAAATACTATGGAATGTAGGAAAGCCTGTAGAAAAGATGCTTATTAATCAGGGTTCCCAGCTTTTCAAGAAAACAAAAATTCCCTGATGAAGTTCAAAAATTCCTTGATGATTATTTAATTAAACTCATTCCAAGTTTCGCATATTTTCTAAGTTGTTACAGTGAATTACATGTATTTTCAGTATAAAATAATAATGTAAAACTAATTAGTACCAGCATAGCCAGTCATTCAATGGATGTTGTTTTGACATGCAACAAAATATAACATAGTCTGACTGACTACAGTGCTTTAGACTTTTGGGCTAATCAAATTTCCCTCATTTGAGGCATTTTCCATTAATTTGAGGTATTTTTAAAAATCAAATTCCCTGATTTTCCGACTGGAAAAAAGTAAAATAATTTTCTCTGATGGGCTGGGAACCCTGTTAGTGCCTTTCTAAAGGGATTTCTAATAAAAGACATGACACAGACTTTTGACATGGTACCTTATCATAGTTATCCCCTGCAAACAAAATCTCAATACCAATAATATCATCGATCTGAAAGAATTATACAGATATTTCCTTCAAAGCTGAACAACACATCAGTCAATGTGTGTTGAATATATTCTGACATCTACCACAGATGAGATCTTACGTATATATCTTGACCATCCAGTCATATAAGCTATCATTGACCAGATCCACTGAGTACATCTTTTTCTTTCTGTAACTGTCTGATCTGTAGATGTCTTTCAGTTCCTTCATCAGCCTATCTGTAGCTCCAACGGATCCTGATACAGAACCCTGAAATAGAAAACATTTAAAATCATTTAATCATTCAGCAACAACAAAGATTTCATAACCAAATCCACTACCCCCTCCACCCAGCATAACACACAAGTTGAATCAATCAATTATAATATCAATTAGACAGCAAAAGTACACTTGAAACCCTCAGCACTGGCCCCCAGAACAGCATAAACTGCATTTTCAGACTGCTACAGTGGTTTTCAAATCTCACTCATACCTGTCCGATCCCATTCATGTGTCAGTCCAGTTGTAACCTAAGATCAAACATCAATACAATAATCCATATCCCAAGATGCTGGCAAGCAAGCATTTTAGCCGCTGCTCCAAAAATATAGTCAACACTTTTCTAAAATTTTCACTAATCACAATTGATCTATTTGATTTCTACATGCCATCGAAGAACACAGAGATTAGAAAAGGGAAAACTAAGAATGGAGTAGTGGCGATCTTAAACACTTCATGATACGTCCAGCCACGTTTTACATGTAAGGTACAACCATATACATGTATGCTCAGAACAGAAATAAAAAAATCTTTACGTTAACATAAAGAAATAAAACATATGAAAGCAGTGGCTTAATGAACCAGAAATTTTGAGGGCACTAGATATGCCTGATGGAGAAAAATATTCTAAAAAATTGTCAGCAAGCAAGCCCCAAAATTACCTTTTTGAATACAAAAATCTATTTTTGAATATACTTTCCCAGTGAAGTATCGACTTTTGTTCTCCCCTTTTCCCCCTTGGTCGTGAAACTCTTTTTTGGGGGATGGCCCCACATATGTGTGCTAGTGTAGGAATGGTTGAGCCTACATGTACTGTATGACATCAGCTCGATACTTTATCAGCCGGTTGGGGCTTGTGATTAGTCAGTTGCCCTGACCAATCACAGCGTTATATTCCGGCACGTTCCGCATGCAGCTTACACTATAAAAGGCACGCACAGAGGCAGAGCTGCCAAGTTGTATTTTGCATTTTCAGTATTCTTATCCCCCAAAATCAGTATTTTGACCAAAAAATCCGTATTTTTACCATGAGATAAATATGCATGCATAATGGCAAAGTTCGATCACTTCTTACATTATTTTGCGCCCCACACCGTCGCACACGTACACGAGACCGAAAGCTTCAGTCTAGATTTTGGTTGTTCCGCTGAACTGCGTTGGCTGACTCACCAATACATAGACTGAAGAATTTGGAGGCCCGTACGTACAGACAACGTATTAGCAGTAACGTTAGATCTAACATTCGACGGTAACCTGGTTTTTTCCGATCGTTTTTTGCACATAAAATCATAAAATATCACATTATGAAAAAGAAATTGCATCCATATTTACGGAAAAATGTATGAAATTCAGAAATATCGTACCTTAGACCGCAGTTACGGCTAATTCGTTTCAAATTATGATCGAAACATCGTCATCTTCGATCCTTCCGTCGGTCAACGTAAGTTGCCATCTTGGATGACGTCATCATCCTTACAGACGTATTTACCAGTCGCAAAATATCGCGATTTGAGCCGCTGCTTTGCGCTTGTAAACTACGTGCGTGCGCTCGGAACTTGTCACCCGCATTGATTCGCCAGGATATCGAAAATTCTAATCGGAAAGCATAACTCATTGAACGTAGAGGGCAGCAACACACGGAATACCTTTTCTTCTCTAATTTGTTTTTTCCCGTATTTTATCATGAAAAAGCGTACTGCCGTATTTTAAATTGATTTCCGTATGAAATACGGAAAAATCGTACTACTTGGCAGCTCTGCAGAGGCGATTGTCCACATTGCTTGGCGAAGACTAGCAGGTGCAGTCGAAACGTTGCAATATACAACAGTTTGCTTTATCATGAAACAACAAATCAACTCCTACAGCAAAAAATACAACTATTCAAAATATTGCCTGCAATAACAAACCTTTAAGTAGTCTTTCCTTTGATTTGATTTCAGTCTTGCTAACACTGCAAAGTTTTCTTCATCTATTTCTTTGTCTTCTTTATCCTTCTCCACTTTGCTGAAAATAAATAAAGAGGAACAAGACTATGAACAAAGTCAGGAGTTATGATAATATGGCAACATACAATTCAAGAATTGTTTTGTGTAAAAATAACACTCTATAGAAATCCATTTGTAGAATATAAAAAGAAACAAATTCTTACACATCAGTCTACCAGAAAGTAAGTAGAATAATAATTTTTTTGGTGTGAATTTCAATATCCTACAACCTCAAACATCTCAGTTCTTCACTTCAAATATCTGCAGAGACCACATTGGACAGAATTTACTTCATACTACATACTAAATATCAAAGGCTACCGCACACCTTACGACTGGTCCACAATCCGATTTTGGATCAAATCACATTTTGCATATTTTCCGAAAATGCGAATGAAAAGTATTTTTTATTTAAGATTAATTAAATGTACGAACACTAATCTAACAATTTTGTAAGATTGCAAGCCATTATTTTGGAGAAATGACCAAATTTGTTTCAAATTGCGGCTAATCGTGCGATTGCTACGATGTCATTACGACTTGATTTTTTATTCGCTTCTATTCTAGTACGGATGGTAGCATAGTCACAAATTTTCACGTAAGTTTTCGCACAATGATTTAGAACTTTAAAGATTCAGATGTTTCATGCATCAATATTCACATCAATTTTTACATTTTCTTCCAAAATCAGGTCGCAGACCAATCTTAAGGTGTGCAGTGGCCTGAAGAGTTTTTTCAATATATTTCCAATGTACTACACATGGTGAACCGTAAACCTTCTCCACTTTATTTCCAATATATTTGACATACAAGATACCTTAATTCCCCATAGCGTTTTATTTCGACCTACCAATTTCTAAACTTTTTTGAATTTGTTGGTCAAAATTTTAATATTTAAAGTTTTAATTGTATTGCCAATTAAGGAATTTTTAAGAATTTTTATTTCCATGCATATTTTAATGCAATGAATAAAAGGAAATTGATTTATTGAAGTGGACTCGTTATGTGCATCATTTTCTCCCAATGTAGGCCTACTTTTAGCATATTTCTTTGAGGACTCAGTATAAATATATATTGGACCAAACCAGGAAATGTGGGCAATTGTTATGAATGGGTTTTACCCAATAAAGTCATACCTCGGTTCATCTTCCATTTCATAATGATCTAAGCAATCATCGACCTCATGAACCTCTTCCTCTTCTTCTTCATCATCCTCTGGCATTTCCTCTTCGTCTGCACTGACCATTTCCTCATCGTTTCTCTAAAAGAGAAAAAAAAATCATACTAACCACTTTATCATTCTTTCTCTTGGGAAAGAAAACCAATGGAATAGAATGAACACGAATTACATGTAACTTCCTAAGAATTTCTCTGGTAGAAAATACAAAATCTACATGTACATGTTATTCAAATCTGTGGAGGTTTATTCACACATGGCATGAAAAATCCTGCAAGAAACCCTGCAATATTTTTGTCTGTATATTACAGATACAGAGAGTCAATACTGCGCTGGCAAAAAAAGAAGAATGTAGATGTAAAAATGTTGATGTCAACTAACTCTGGATAAAAACCTCACTTTAATAGAAATGCATGCTTACACTATCATCATATGTAGAAGTGTGAGCTAATTTGCTGTGTGAAGTGTACATCACGAGCGAAAAGAACTTTTTGCAGATAATTTACACCATGTGTGAACAGAACTTAAAGGAACTACTGGTCAACTTCAATTGACACATTACCCAGAAAGAAATGATGTCAAACATCATACAAGAACTCATTTTCAGGGATTCTTTTTCCAAGAAATGAAAATTGGTGTTATTTTGGTTGAATCTAGTGAAAACAAGAAATTGGGCTTTAAAAAAGATGAACATGTACCAGTACTGTAGGAGAAATTTCTTACACACAAAACAACAACAAAAAACACACAGAAAAAGGCAGCGTATTTGTGTATACACCACAAACATTAAATACCCAGACCGGACCAAAGAGTGAAATTGACAAATCATACACTAATCATAACTCTTACTATTAACAGCACAACACTGTCATTTTATAATTGCCACACGTAGGCTTTATTGTGCTTTTCACTGGCCACAAGACCATGACATCAAACAGCGTTGTGATTCCATTCCATTCCAGGTTTGTACTCAGAAAAACTGATTTTTTTTTGCTTTACAGTTTACACATATCATACATGTACATGTAGAGACCATAAAAAGATTTTTCTGAATGCTTAAAGTTGTTGAAACCTACAGCTTTTTGGAGTTGTTCTTATGTTTTATTTCCAGCTGATTTCACACAGCAAATTCAAAATCAGGAAACCAAGAAAATAAGCTTTTCAACATACATGTACAAACCTATGTAATTACAACCCTCCATTATAAAGCCTGTTGCCAAAACCCGTTCATTTGAGTTTAAGGCAATACTCAGCTCAGCCTTGCAATTGTGACTCTGGTGACATTTACACAAAATTTCAACTTCTTTTAAAGGTTATTTACTTGAAAATCATACATTGCAGACTTGTTTTTTCTTATTCATTTCAATCAAAGTATAGATAATACACATTGTCCGCCAAAAAATTTGAATTTACAGTAGTTTTTGTAGGAGATACATACATATCAATTTGTTGTGACTCTCGTAACCATAAAAGATTCCTGATCATATTTGTCTGTAATTTATGGGCGCACTGTGGTCTAGTGGTTCTGATTCTCGCCTTTCAAACAGAAGGTCGTGGGTTCGAATCCTAACCATGGTATGTTTTCCTTCAGCAAGAAATTTATCCGCACTGTGCTGCACTCGACCCACGTGAGGCGAATGGGTACCCAGCAGGATTAATTCCTTGCATGCACTGAGCGCCGGTGATGGTAGCTCGAGCTAAAGCCGGGGTAATAATAGCAGCGCTTTGTATCCACAGGCAAAAGGCGCTTTATAAGTACAGTTATCATTAATTTCTTTAAACGATAATCACCAGATTTTGATAAAAATTTCTGAAGAGTATTTAGAAACATCTGGAACTTTGTATTAAAAAATCATTGATTAACACCTGTCTTTTTGGTTTGAGTCAATTGCCATTTAAAAATGTGACTTGCGTGACATACACAAGGCTCGGCATTAGCGGTGGCCCGGGGCCACCAAAAATTCATCTCGGGCAACCATTATTGAAAAAATGTTAAGTTTTGGTGGCCCGAATCGGGCAACCAATAATTTTCAAAGTAGCGTAATTTTTCTCCCGATTTTGCATGCATTTATCAACTTTCTACAGTTCAAATTGCAAGTCAATTCGTCATGCGCCTTTTTTGTTAATCTACACACAAATACACACACACAAAGATTGCACAGTCATGACAGTATGTAGGCCTACCGCTAGCATGTCTGGCTGAGCTTTGCATGCGTGAAACCACTGCAGCTGGCTGTGCGCTAGCAGACTATTCAGACTCAGGGAGCTGCGATGCGAAATGTTACTGCTAAGAAATCTTCCCCAGAACTTTGAAAATCTACGTCAAAGTCACATTTTACACCAATGAAATGCCCTTCTACAGTCCATATTACTGAAACCTGATAATTTGCAAGCATTAAAAGGAGGAATTATGACCTCTATTTTGACTCAAAAAGACCGATTTCCAAATGCATTAATACACATAAAACACATAGGTGAGTACATCACAGTCCCACAAGTGCATTTGTATGTATGTTGATATTTGGTTTTTTTGGAAGCTGTCTTGAAAAGACAGCTACTTTCTTTCTTGTTTATAAATGACTTCTTAAACCACTCTTAAGGAGGTAAATACTTTGGGAAGGCATTTTAAAAGATATGAAATGTGAATTTTTTCCATCATTTTGTGAAATATAGGGAAGAAATTTTCTCACTGTTTTTTTCCAGATAACTTGCCACTTTCTTATTTTTTTTCTGTCATTTTTTTTACAGTGATAAAACCATTTATACAACTTCCCATTGAATATGCCTGATTAAAGAACATGTTTCTACTGAATAATAATAATTTCCCCCATTTTTTCTGATAATTTTGTCTTATTCATTTTTCTTACATTTTCTTTTGTTTTTTCTCAATTTTTTTCCTGTTCTTTGTTTTTTCTTACTTCATTTTTTATTTGTCTTATTTCACTTATTCATTTTTACAATTTTTTTTCAATATACACTGTACTATTCTAAAATTATTTTTGTTTATTTCCCCCTTTTATACATTGTTCTAATTCTGCAGCATATTTTTTGTGATTTTCTCCTGCTATAATATGCTGGAAAAGAGAAAATAAACTGGATTTGGGGCCTGCATAATCTAGGTTTTACGATCAAAAAGGAAGGAAAAATCATTGTTTTGTAAATCAATCTGAGTTTGCTTTATGCACTATTTATTTACTTTACCATTATGAGTGTGTGTCTATACGGAGATTAAAAGTCCACACAACCTGGGAGCAATACAATTCTTTTATTCTCTTTCAATCATTTCATATTCACAATGATAGAACAATTTATATATTACCACAAAATAAGCAAAGTAAAATAACAGCAAGCACGATTTACATACAAGATGTACAAAGAATAGTGGTACGTGGTAGTGACTGCAGAATATTTCAGTTTGTTTTATTCATTTTTAATTAATGTTTTTCTTTATATTTTTCGGGCCACCAAACTTTACTAATGGGCCACCAAAAAAAATTATTTGAAGGTTTTGGTGGCCCGAACGGGCCACCACCAAAAAAAAGTTAATGTGGAGCCTTGACATACATCTATGAGTGTGACTTATTTTGGACTACATGTATGTCTATAAGTTTAGAACAAATTGTGATTTTATACAGTAAAATGGGCCAAATTTAATTCAAATATAACAGTTACTGGTATAGTCATTTGCATCCCATAATCTTTAACACAAAGGAATTATAAGATCAAGCTCTGATACATCTACTTGTACATGTATGTTTATGTGAGACTATATTGTAGTCCCATATATGTATGTGTTTAATAGCATTTATCAACATTTTTTTCTAAATAAAACCTACATGTAATCATTCAGGCCTTAGGAATTGACATCTGCCAAAAAATCCCAATCATCATCCTTTTTCCCAAATAATTGTTTGTTCTGTGATGTCACTCGCACGACATAATGTGACTTGTGTGACAGCACTCAAGGGTGTCTTTTTATAATGTAGGAGTCTCCAGTAGTCCAGTTGGCAATCTTATTTGCTTGTTTAATTTAGGACCTTACATGTATGCCCCTTACATTTTATCAACTGCAAATTAGACTACGAAATTCCTTTTAAGTAAACTAAAATATGGATGATGTATTTTTATGACTCGTGTGACACATTTCGAGGGTGTTTTTAACTTGAAATATTGTGAAGCTCGATTAAAAAAGTGCAAACAGAACATACAAAAATGATGTTCACAGATAACAGAACACTTTTTTCTTTCAATAGTGTCATTAAATAAGTTACAAAAAGACATACTTTTTAATTCAAAATTGACATCTTTTTAGGATCATGCATTCTCTCGGTCATTTGTATGTGAGAGGCAGTGAAAAATTAGATTTACACCTATAGGACATGTACCTCGCCAAGAATAAATAATATTCTTCATTGATTGGTTCAACTTGAAATTTGAAGACTAAGGCGTCTAGTTACATGGAATGGCTGAGCTGGTAAAAGCAGTGAATATGCATAAGGGCGATTCCAAGCATAGGCAGAAATTATCAACAAATCAGATCTGGATCAAAATTTTCAATTAAAACTGATGTTCATAAATACAAAAGTTTGGGTGATCACAATTAGCCTCAATTTTTTTTCTTACCCATCTCCTTATAGGAGAATCCGAACCATACAAAAAACTATATACATGGGACTATATTATCTTTTTTTTTTTTTTACTTAATTTCAATTTCACAGAAAATTATTGTTTATTTTGTAAAATTTTTAGTTGGATAATCTGAAGATCACCATTTTACATTATATTTAATAAAAATCAAATATAAGTTGCGGGAAGGGTTCAAAATGTCAAATTTGTGGTACTGGATAAAGAGCAATGCAACTGAACGTAATGCGAATGACCACAGTTTCTTTTCGTATCCACAAAAGAAACTCAAAGTTGCTTCAGAAATTCAAATGTCTTATCAGTCTGAGACTTCTATGTAAGTAATGTTTTGCAGGTATTGAAGTTGGTAAAAAAATAATTTGGAAGAACTACATACATGTATTAAAAAGTACTCAGTCAATTTTTTCCATGTCTTTTTTGTGTAATTAATGCGACTGACAGATTTTTAGGACATCATCCACAAAATACAGCATACAACCTTTCTCTGATTGTGTTAAAGACTAGGTTGTCAAGAAAAATTGACAGTATAAACTTGACAGAAAGACTAGCCCCTGTAAAACTGACAGCACCAAGTATAAGAAAGGAAATGTATGAAAGGAAACGTATAAACTTGTGTAATGCGACTGACCGTGGAATCGCTCATAAAATCGTCTTTCTGTAAGTAGCCAACAGCTGTTTCCATTTGTCAATTTCACTTTTTAAATCCGGTCTTTACTATAAACTTGAAGGGGGTGGAATATTTCACTCTTACCTCTGGTGGTAAATGTCGTTCCAGATGAGGCAGGCTGAGTGGCAGATTTACATTATGTAGCTTACACAGTTCACACACTAAATGTTTCACGTGCCGTAACAGCTGTCAACAAAATTCAAATAGAAATTAATTTGATTATGATGTAAATTCAATCCAAACATTTTATTTTCAATATTAAAAAAAGTAAATGTACATTCAAATTTGATTCTTAGCATTTACATGTACATAAAACAGGACATCATAAATTCTTATACTGTTCACGTTACAAAGTAAGTGATAAATAATTGGTCAAGAAATTCTTCTTACATGTACGTTATTGTACAGTGTAGATGTAGATACATGTAGATGGATAAATTCGAACACGTATCATGCTACATTTACATGTAGAATGGGACAAGTATTTCAATAACAAAATGTAGAAACCATAGAGGGTGAATCTGAATGTTATCAATGCAAAACCCCTGATCAGGTTTTTTTTATTCTTGACCTTTCGAAAAATGAGAGGTCTGAATTTCAACTTTGAAAAATACTCTTACATCTGAATCGAGCCAGAGTTGAGCTTTCTGCAAGCAGAAACTATGCATGTAAACCTCATATACTGATATGGAAGGCGAAGTGTTCCAAAATACCCCTGATCAGGAGTTTTAACCCCTCATCGCGGGTTTTTTTACTCTGCGCAAGCAAGAATGAGGGTTTTGCAGGTTATTTCAGTATATTTTGCGGTGAGTACTTCTACATGTATGTGCATGTGTTCATGTTTGTGTAACAGTTAGATATTTGATAGGCCTATTCAAAATTTGAAATTGTCACTGCACATCTCAGTAAAGAAGTACATGTAAATTCAGTGTAGGCCTAATTATATAAATTTATAAGACTGCATGGATTCTTTGTCCCCTACTTGAAACTGGACAGAAACTATTGCATGTGCAAAAATACATAAAACCCCTGATCAGGTTTTTTTTAATTCTTGCTTGCACAGAGTAAAAACCCCTGGTCAGGTGTTGGGGGTATTTTAGAACATTTTGCCTCCCATATTCTTATTTTAATTTGACTCTGCTTATTCTGCCCACTCTGATCTGTTTAGTACAAAATCAACATACATGTATTGGAAATGGATTTTGGTTGTCTACATGTATTATGGATAAACATTTGATACAAAATTAATAATGACTGTGACCTTCAGTGTTACAGCTACAGTGGACAGCAGTGGTCAAACCAGTACATGTACAGCACAGAAGTTTTCTAACCACCATTCATCATGAAAAACACTGCTTATGTTAAAGCTAAATGACAGAAGTTGCAGCAAAACACTGATTTCGTGAGAAAGTCTGTAAAACCAAGGTCAAGTATTAATATATCATCATCGATCTAGATCTGGTACAGTTACATAAACTGAACTTTGTGAAATCATAAAATCTCGGTTGAAAAACAATCACATTGAAGGTCGCCAACACAGATACGCACACGTGGGACAATGTATATTTATAACATTATATTGCTGGAATAAAGACTACATGTAGATGGAAGTGCCCGAATCCGCGGTTATTTCTCAGCAATTACATAATTTCTTCCAGAATCCTTCAGCACATATTTTTTATTCATACAAACAGACACTTGGGTGGTCATTATATTGGATTCTGTAAAAAGTCATTTTGAGATTGTTACCACAACTGGCATTTACAGTACCTTTAATTATGTCCACCACCAATTTAAAATAAAAAGTGTTTCAAAACTATAAACAAAAATCATTAAACTCCTTGCAAAGAGAAATTGCACTTATTTTTCTCATTTCATTTGCATAATTAACATTACATTAAATTCTTAATTAATTTAGATCCAAAGATTTACTAATGAAAGATTGCTATTTAAGACCACTAACTCAGCATGAAAAAACCTATGTAATACTGTGAAATAGCGGCCACCACAAAAATGGGTCTAGCTGAAACACAATTGACCTGATACCCTGATGCAAGTTATCAAAAACATACCGGTACTTGAATATCTTCAAAGTCTGGAAAACAATGATTCTGTCTACATATAAATGGGCACTTCCAAGCAAAAGTGGACATTTTCCAAAAATTTATATTGGTTCTATAGATTTCAAATCTGGATCAAATTTTTCTATCAAAACTCATATGGGATTTCATTAATACAAAAGGGGAACATAATTAGCCACAATTTTTTCTCACGCATCTCCTATTTGGAGAATCCAAACCATACAAAAAATTCTATACATGGGACTACATGTATGCATATGGTTTGATTTAACAGAAAACTGTTGCTTGTTTTGTAAAATTTTCTTTTGGATAATCTGAAGGTCATCATTTTACATCATATCAAAAGAAAATTTTAAAATGTAAGTTCATTTTATGTTGCCTGTGTGTGAATACTTCAGATGTCACTCCATAACCGTCACTCCATTAAACCGGATATGGGTTCATGTTTTAATGCAGCAAATTAGAGCTAGACCAACATACATATGTAGTATCCAATCAATAACTCAACATTGTGATAGCCATTTAAAGTTCACAGAGTTTGAGCAATATGTTTTCGCCTCAAATATGCATGTCCATTTTACGTCACTCTGTAACTATATGAATATTCATATCTCATTAATTCAGTGGATCAAACTAACAAATGTTATTTTTTTGAAAAGTGGGTTTCAGCAACTACTGTCAGGCACCATTTCTTTGCAATTATCTAATTAATATGGGTGATGTCTTTGTTTGACTGCTAAAAACTTGGAACTAAATGTCACTCTGTAACCGTGGAACTGCCCAAATGTAACATAATCTCCATGATCTTAATAGCTGGTAAGTAGTACAGTGAATCTGCAATTTGATGTTCACAAAATTGGCCATTTCCAGAGCAAATTCTCAGCTACATGTAGCAAGCTAAGAAAATGCATGAAACTGTGACTGCTGCGAAAATTTGCAACCTTTTAGAACCGAAAGTAAACTACAAGACTGTATATTAATGAAACATTTACACATGTATAATACATGTATAAATGCATGAAATTTTGTTTGCATTTAACTCACTTTAAATTGAAAAGCTAGTAAACTACAAATTTTTGAGGAACATACACTGTATTAATATTAATTTTGACGTTTCTAATATACATACAAACAATAAAATGATTTGCATTGACTTTGTACCGGTACTTAATATCACATTTTTTAGCAATCAAGCAATCATGGGGAGGGGGTGTTTGACTCCCCTCCTCCCCAGTTAACGAAGGGGTAGATCTAAGGAAATAATAATAATGGCCCATTTTAAAATAATTTCATAGTATTAGTAGTAACATACCCGCTGCCTAGCTGGCAGAAAGGCATTAGAAACTATGTGTACATGTCAATTCCCATTCCTGATGGTTAAAGGCAGAGGGACGTTAACTCTTGCACACTGTACATTTCGCATAGCATGCACTCGAGCCAACACCCTTATGCCAGCCACATGGGAACTGAAAATTGCTATGCATTCGTGACTTAACCCTTCTACCAGCAAAGCTACGAACTGTTGTCATACTTACCAAGCAGTCTGAACCTGTTACATCAGCTAATTGTTCTATCACTGTTGAGATAACGGCATCATCCACCTCAGAGAACCAGACTGGAGGCGATGAGGGGTAGGAATCCTAGATACAGAAAAAAACAAATAATGATGGGATTCATGTTGTTAAAGGTCAAGTCCACCCCAGAAAAATGATATTTTGAATAAATAGAGAAAAATCCAACTAGCAAAATGTTAAAAAAGTTCATCAAAATCGGATGTAAAGTAAGAAAGTAATGACACTTTAATGTTTTGATTCTAATATTTTTCAAAAAACAGTTATATGCACATCTCAGTGACATGCAAGTGAGACAGTAGATGTATCCATTACTCACTATTTATTTTGGTTTAACTGGTGTGTTTGTTTGACCGAGAGTCTATTATTTAAGTTAGATCTCAATCTACTTAATTACTAACTTTTACTGATGTGTTTGTAAGTACGTAGACAAGACTAGTCTTGAGGTAAGTTGAGGACTCCATGATGATGTTTTTTTTTTACATAGATCTATATATGTAACAGGTCAAAATGAACTGTTTATTGAAAATTCATATATTTTCATTACTCTTAATCATTTGTCTGTAAGTAATAGATGCCTTTACAGGAAGTGCACAGGAAGTAGTAGAAAGTAGAAATGTTTAACAATCTTCATGCTTTTTAAGAAGTATGATTCACACTCTTTCTGGGTAAGAGTGATGCTAAATGGTCTTTGGGTCAAAACATCACATTCCAGAGCTATGAGCTTGTAGGACGTAGATCATTATGGTCAAGGCTTTAACATCTGTGAATGGAAAGTGATATCTGCATAAAAGGGAGAAAGGATTTTGCTCCAATTCACTCCTGCACTGCACCCCATTCATGGGGCAGGCAGAGAGGCTTCTTCATTTTCGGGTCAGAATTATAGGTAAGATATTTGTCTTATTTTGTCGATTCTGTTAGTTTTAAACAATACATGTAGTTAGGCCCGTTTCGGGTACACGTGTACACGTGTACACGCACGGTCAAGTCAGTGCACGTGTACTAAATTCCATCACCGTGTACACGGTAGCATCTGCATAAACAAGCTCACAGCCTCACATTAAATCTTAGTTCTCAGACACTGCACATGTTTTAATTACTAATATGTCAACATATTTCAATTAATCCAGAGTGAGTTCACTTCCAAAATCGCCAATTTAATCCACATTCTTTCTGGAGACTCACGTTTTTGTACCACGAAATCGGCACGAAATGGGTCTTCTCCGGTCTCAAAAGCTCGAAAGCGTTGCTCAATCACACTCAGAGTCAATTTGAGAATCACCAATTGTGATAGCGATCATCGCTACAACTTACGTGTTATACGCTCGCACACAAGCCTACAAACAAACGCTCTTCAAATTGGCAACATAATAATGAAAATTAATCGATAACTTCAGTTACACTTATTCTGCAGCGATCTGTGCATGCATGTACGGTACAGTATACAAAATGCGCATCCACCGAGCGTCGGCGATAGCTAGGGCCCTGCACTGATTTTCTTTTGCATTCTTTATTAATTTAATGCGCTGCTAAGCCGAGTAAAATTTTAATTTGCACCAATTTTTGTGGATTGATACTTCAAACTTCTCAGGTAAGCTTTAAAACCGTGACTTAGGCTATATAGACCCCTTTTTATGACATATTTTTTTATTATTGATGCGGGTCCGTGTCGACATGAAAACAGAACTCGCTCTCACAGTGTTTACAACGTGTACACGTGTACACGACCGAAAAACACGCCGTGTACACGTGCATCAAAAATGGACTTTCAAAACGGGCCTACATGTAGTTTATAAAGTTGGTTAACAATGTATTTTCTATTGTTCGGAATAAGAGGTTAGGTTATATTAAAGTGCTATATATCTTTGCTAGCATAGCATATTTGTCTTATTCTAAGGGGTTTTGTGAATTAAATAATTAATTAGTTATGCATCTGTCTTTGTTACTTCAGATGATTTTTGTGATATTTTATATTAATTACTTGTACTTGTATACTTGATTGTAGTATGTAGTTATAAACATAAAATGTGTTCGGTTCTAATCGTAAAGTAAAGCGATTTAGTAAAATGATCTTTAGAGTTGAAGATTTTGGTTAAATTGATTTTGGTTATTGAATTGTAAATTCAATGTTTCAGTTTTGTGTTTTCAGAGTAAAGGGTGACAATAATTGCTTACTATGTGTAATAATTGTTACTTTCCTTTTAAAGGTATTTGACATGACATTCGTGTAGCGGGTGAGGCTATCACGAGAGGAAATATGGTCCTCTAGGCCAGATTGCCAGGGTGAGTGGTTTTCATTTGTAAACCACTGTATTTCAATGCTAATTTGTTGGCATATTTTAATTGTTTGGTAAATTTCACTTAAAGAGAAATGCCAGTAGTTGCAGTAAACACTGATTTCATGAGAAAGTCTCTAAAACCAGGCTGAATTGTCAGTATATCATCGAGGATCTAGATCTGATACAGTTACATAAACTCAAGTTCGTGAAATCTTGAAATCTACCCTGAAAAATGTTCACACTGAAGATCACCAACACAGATAGGCACACGTGGGACAGTGTATCATTATTGCTGGAATAAAGACCCGACGGAAGTGACCGAATCCGCGCTTATTTTGCTTATATCTCAGCAATTACACAATTTCTTCAAGAATCCTTTGGCACATATTTTTTATTCATACAAACAGACACTTGGGTGGTCATTATTTTAGATTCTGTAAAAAGTTATTTTGAGATCGTTACCAATACTGGAATTTATCTTTAATGGATGTATTTCATTTATTTGTTGGAAGAGTTATCCGTAACGATGGAGGAACTGAATTTGTGATTAGATGAGTTTAATTCAGGCAATATAGAATAAGTTTTAATGAAGGGATATAGACAACATGTTTATCATTTATTATTACTAGTCTACTTGACATCATATTGATGAATGTTTTATCTTAGAGTCACAAGCAAATATGTGTATATTTCTATTTTGTGCATTTTCAAACATATATCATCATTCTAGTTAATTGTTTTATTCTCATTGGTTTTGCAGGTTTTTTTTTTTCTTTATCTTTTGTTCCTGTACTTGGAAATTTTGGAATTTTGTATATAACGACTCATCGATATTAAACGAACCGAAACACAAGGAATGGTGTCGTGTGTCATCTTTCTACATCAGTTTCCGCGTGTTACATATACAGTGCGTATCAAAAAAAAGTTTACACTTAGAAAAAATCCTGTAAAATTATATATTTGTAATATCCTGACGATTTTTCCACATTTTAGCATTGGTACAGATCCATTTAAGCAAATGACGATATAACTGTCGAAAAATATTTCCGCTTGAGTGAGCACCACTTAGTTTTGAAAAGTTGGTGAAAAATGATTTGCGCAGAACTTTGAAATAGTTATGCGAATAAAAGTAGACCTAAATCATAAAGAACACGTGGAAATTAGCAAGTAAAATTGATATGAAGATATCTTTTACCTTTTTAAACTTGTTTCCTTGCCCAAAACACTTCGAAGAGTGCATTGCGCCCCATCCCACTCCCCCACACACCGAGTCCATCGTGACGATATTTGCTTTACACTGAGCTGTGATTTACATGAAATGGCTTAGGCTTGATTTTCATTTTGTTAATCATTGCCAAGCTTGGGAAAAGTGTGGAGAAACAAGCATTAAATGAAAAATGAAATGTAAACCAACTTTAAATGATAAAAACTTAGTGAAAAATGCTGGAGATGTCTGATAAAAACTTTTGTTCAGATTCAGTTATGTCCTCAGATCCAGCTGGCACAAAAAGGGTAAAGGTTGTGCTTACTAAGTGTTGAAATTTCAAATTTGGGCGGCAAAATTGTTACAAAATGCTTGAATGTATCCGTTTTATTTCAATTGGCTAAAAGTGCTAGGGAAATTTATGAGAAATGCTTCACAGGGCAAGTTTGATTTCGACCTTTCCCCTTGACACAGCGTGAAAACAAGCATTTCTGCGCAAACAGATTTCTGCGAGCTTTACAAAAATGGACAGTGCTCACTCAAGTGTAACATTCTGTCAAAACTTTTACCTTCATTGGATAGATGAGACCCAAATCCATAATTATATGTGAAAAAATTACCCACATGTTGTATATCTTTTAACTCCCAGCGCTTTTTCAAAGTGTAAACTTTTTTTTGATACGCACTGTAGATGTAAAAAAAAAACATCATCATGGAGTCCTCAACTTACGGCCGGGGGTTCAAGATTCACTGATGAAGAAATATATTTCTTCATCAGTGAATCTTGAACCCCCGGCCATATAAACCCCTCAAAATAAGTTCTGCAACTCAAGTTTGAGTGCAAATAAATTTCTTAGTGTGCCATCATCATATGTGAAAGTGGTATCATCGGAAAGTATGATTATTCCTCTTTACGATCATGTGTCATTTGCCATGCTAGTGTTATCATGAAATACACAGACATGATAAATATGCAGCAATGTGAAAAATGAAATGTTGCAAAATTTGTTGCCATGTCATGTTTGAGTTCTGCAACTCAAACTGCAAGTTTAAGTGAGCACTAATAAATTTCTTAATGTGCCATCATCATGTGTAAAAGTGATATCTTTAGAAAGCATGATTATTCTTCTTTACAATCATGTGTCATTATTTTGTAATGCTAGTGTTCTCATGAAATACACATACATGATAATACGCAGCAATGTTAGACATGAAATGTTGCAAAATGCGTCGTTTGCAATAGCGAATTTCCAATTGTTTCGAGGTGCATTCACTGTCGCCTGCATGGTAGAAATTCTATAGAAATGGAGACTCTTGTTAGAAATCAATGCATTTTGCAACATTTCACTTCTGACTTTTCTCGATGTTCAGGGTGATTGCATATTCCATGATTACATAATCACAGCAAATGGCATGTCATTGTAAAGAAGAATAATTCAGCTTTCTAATGATACCAGTTTCATCTTTTATACTTCATTATCCAAAAAGATATCATCCCCCAAAACTGAGTTGCAAAACTTTTTTTGAGGGGTTTATGTATAAGATACTTGTATGTACAAGTCTAAGAGACACATGTACACAAAGATGGATTTCTCTAGGAAATACTACAAATACTAAAATTAATGCGTGATTATGAATAATTAGTATGTACCACTTATTTATAATCATTTATTCAATTTTGGTATTTGTGAAATAATTTTTACCATAAATTGTTCTTCAAAACGGCATCGCTAGTCGGATGTACATGTACGTCATCACGAAACAGTTCAAGGGTCAGGCCTATTGTCTTTGCTTTGTTGACAAACGGATCGAGGGATCTACGGGACATCGGGTCTGGTAAGAAACATCTAATTTTTACCATTTAGCCAATAGTGAAATAATTTGTATCCCTTTATACGCATTAGGCGCCTGAAGGTTCATAGATAAATAAAATTTGACCCTACAAACCGATTTCACCCTCTAAGTCTAACTATGGATTTCCTAGGGAAATCCAACTTTGTGTACATCATGTGTCTCGTATATATGGCCGCACCCATGGGTTCAAAGCATCTCGCGTGCGAAGGAATATCAGTCGTATGCATGCGACACACACGACACTGTATCAGTCGTATGCATGCGACACACACGACACTTCTTAAAGATTCTGGGCTTTTGCCCACATAAAATATTACCTGTGATTTTATATATCACATTCTGCTATGACACTTACCAAATCATTTAGATCCTTCCGTGACTTCTCCTTGAAGTTTCTTTTAAAAAACATGTATATTTTCTTGATCTTTGGTGAAGATTTTACGGAGATGAAAACTGATCAGTGTGGATATCAATTTTCGCCTAAAGAGGGCGCGCGATTTATATTCATATCAAAAACATGACAAGGGAAAGACTAGGCACCTACACTATTTTACACGCAAATTGACGCAAGGCATTACACGAAGTCCGTGAAGTGTCCAATCTTTTCATTGTATAGACTTTGGGATACCGTATACGTATTATTGACGTTCGTTAAAGCTTGTACTGCTGGTTTCTTTCCAGGCACGTATATTATTTTCATTTTTTTTTTATTAGTCATCTTTTTAAATTAATTGCAAATAAGTGTTATCATCACCAATAATAATCTTTATGTTTTTGAAGGTATTTCATTTATTGGTGCCCATAATTAGTAAATCAATCATAAGAATTGCGCATTCAAAGAATTTAGATAGTTATATTACCGAGGAGCTGAATCAAGGTTGTGAAATTATTAGCGCCACCAACGGGCTTCCTTGTATTTCCGTAGAAGAGACAAGCGAAGTCACTTTCGAGGCCGAGGTAAGCGAAATTTGCTCTTTTTTAATGATTATTATTTTTAAATTATTTTCATATTTGTTTAATGTATTGCTACTTAGCGGCAAGAGCCCCAGTGCGTAGCGAGAAGGAGTTTCGGCAAATATTACTTCAGCAATGAAGCGATGTTTGCCGACTACTTTGAAATCCAGGGTCAAACACGGTCTATTGTACAAGGTTAGTATATAATCATTATATACTAACCTCGACCTCGTACAAGTCAATAGACCGTCCTCGTACAATGTGTGAGTGATATGGCCGGGGGTTCAAGACTCCATGATCTACTCCATGATGATTTTTTTATATTTTGACATACCGGAATATTTCTTCATCATGGGTCATGGCATGAAGAAATATTCCGGTAGGCCTATGTCAAAATATTAAAAAAAAAATCATCATGGAGTAGATTACTCAAGACTAATCTAGTAAGAGTAAGACAAGACTTGTGCCGCGTCGTGTAGTTTGTTATAGGAATAACGCATTCTCCGGAGTTGTTTAGCGAGTATGCAGTGCACGAGAGGTTTCTTCTGAGCATGCGCACTCCACACGAGCGGGAGGCGAGTGTGGAGTGTGCATGCGAAGAAGAAACCTCGAGTGCACTGCATATCGCTAAACAACTCCGGAGAATGCGTTATTCCTTTAATAAGATGGCTAAGTAATTTCAAACGCAATTTTGAGCACCTTATATGAGAAAGAAATAATGAAATAGATCTAAATCAAATATCAAAAATTTTGAAATTGCACTTATCGTGGGTTAGACAATTTGGGAGCGCGAAATTTGCACCGGCGTGCAGGGATAGACACTTTTCGCGAATGATCACGTGGTACGCTTTGACCAATCAGCTTATATATCAGCAAGCTGCAAATTATTTAGCCATCTTATAATTTGTTTTCTCTCTCTCAAGTCTACATTTGTAAATTGTAGGCCTATTTCTGTTTCTATTCTAATACTAATCTAGGTCCTAAAATCTATAGTATTAATCTCTCCTGCTGCAATGAAAACCTGTCTGTTTATTGTCAAATTCATACTCATGTCACGTTTTCAAGGGGGAGATATATGGGATAGGCGAATAGTCTACAGCCTACAGGAGCATCATACTGAGCAAAGCTAACCTTTTGTTTGTTTATATCTTTTCATAAACTTACTCTGAAATTGCAGTGTATGATAAAGACTTCGTCATTTGAACCGATGAACTTGCACGTCAATTCATCCATGTTCGCCGACAGGAGTTGGAACCTCTCATTGTCTTTCGGGAAATGCGTCTCTAAAAGCTGGAGTTCTCTCTTCAGAGAGGCAACACACGACATTTTGTGGCTTTTAAAGGTAGCTACGACAACGTCAAATCACGGTCTCTGTCATTTGCAGCGGCAGAAGATCCCCTTTCTCTGAGTGCGAGAATTAAAGCGACGATCTAAACAAAAGTTCCCATTGAATCGCATTGACCTTCGTGAAGATGGCGGAGAATCTTTCAATTATAAACACAGAGGGAGCTTTTTAAGAAACACCAAACACGACTGTGCAGTACAGCTAGCTGCGCCTGAAAGTATTATCTTGCATTTTCTTTGTTTCAAAGGTTGATGATATAGCCATTGCCAATTAGCATGAAAATATCAAATAAATCATGGGTGGTGGGTGCCCCACGGCCCACCCTCGAATTTCGAATTCTGCATAGCAGCATATTCGAGAGGGTAGTCTAATCCTCCCGACTCCCTGCATGTAGATTATCGATAGGCCTACTTCCTCGATCATCTAGGGGATAGGGGCTTTATGAGGGCCGCACCAAAAAGAAAGGGGTGGAGGCCGGGTGGAGGTGCCCAAAACTAATAGAAGGACTAATTATTTAGGCCTAAATCCTTAGTCTGTTAGCTTAATTGTTTATCCATCTCTACGTAATAGAATATCCCTTCCGGCCCCTACAGAGAAATTTGGAAATGAGCCCAAAATGAGCCTATTCTGTGACAATAATTAGCAAAAAACAAACAAAAAACAAAAAAGCCATCATCCTGATCCTAGTCTCTTTCCTTCTTGACGTACGGCCCAGCTTTTTTCACTCATCAGCTCACTTTTATTGCTCTCGTTATCTGTCCGCTAGGTTAATATTAAGTGCACATTACAATTCGAATTTACTTCCATATATCTCTAACTGATTCCATAAAATAAAAGCAAAAGTCATCAAACTAAACACTGAAAATTAAAGGTCAAGTCCACCTCAGAAAAATGTTGATTTGAATCAATAGAGAAAAATCAGACATGTGATTGAAATCCCTTTCAAAAGCGTCCATTTCAAGTCTGCACATTGTGACTCTTCATCCGTCTGATTGAGTGCCCCATTTGAATATGTGTTTTTTTTTTGGCTCTCATAATTATGTGCTATTTTCTCTTTGTTACAATTTGTCCTTCTTTTTCATTCATTTCCCTTTTTTCGCCCCTGGAGGGGGCACATGTGCATTGCAGAGAAGACACAATAAAATATTGGGTGACTAAAATTTATTCAATTGTTATGCCTAAAACGCTGGGGTTTTAAGGCCTTCATCTCACGGGGCCTCGGGTGGTAATAAATAACCCCTCCAGTATACTTTTCCTTATGTAACGGGGCCGCGGAACGGGGGGTGGGGGGGGGGGCTTCAGCCCCCACTTTTTTCCAAAACCGTACGAAAACGCAAAAATGACCATACGATTGTCATTTTTTGCATGAGTCAGCCCCACCCCCAATTTTCGCTCACTCCCCCCACTTTGAAAACCGTTCCGCGGCCCCTGATTTACCTAGCCCGTTCTATACCGCCGATAAGGTGCTCCGCGATACTTTGACCATGCTCTTTCTCTCCAATTAACAGACCGGATTTTTCAAGGGGAATAATTGTCTATACCTTTGAAAAAATTACAAAATCAGAGTTTTAATTAATAATTATAATGATGACAAAAATGATAATAATAATAATAATGAGATAAGCGGCAGTAGAAACTCACCCTTTTTATATTAGGCAGTTTTTCAAAATTCGGTCATGAGAGCTAGAGTTCATCTGTATTGGTTGAAAAAAAAATACATGTATTTAACACAAGAAAATCTTAACTAAACACAAAAAATCTCTCGAAGATTTTTTTTTCTGTTGAGATCGAATTATTTTCAAAATGATTCACTTTGAAAATAATTCGATCTCAACACAAAAAAAAAAATTTCGAGAGATTTTCTTGTGTTAAGAATATTTTTTTAATCATAACTTTGTGATCTTTGAACCTAAAATGTATGTTTTATTTCAAAAGGGTATTTTTATTTTGAAAAAGGGCATTTTCTATGAAAAAAGATTTTTTTTTCCCTATACACGGGGATTTTGGGGGACCTGGGAGTGCCCCTTGCACCCCCCAGTTCCTCCTCCCCTGGACCAATCACTTTAAGTAATCATAGATGAAAAAGATTTGTATTATGTTCGCTAGATAAAATTATAAAAGCTCCAGTACTGAAGCGCGAGGAAAAATACTTGTATATTAAAGGGATTGTCCGGGCTGAGAATGTTTATATTTGAATATATAGAGTAATTAAATTCACAAAGCGAAACACTGAAAATTTCATAAAAATCGGATTACAAGAAATTATTGAATTTTAAAGTTTATCAATGTTTTGTGGAAACAATTATATGCACATCGTCATGAATATTCATTAGTTGGGCTAATTAAGTCACGTCCCCACTTTCCCTTTTCTTATGTTAGTACAGTTCCGCCGCGCCTGGACCAATCACTTTAAGTAATCATGAAAAAGATTTGTAATATGTTCGCTAGATAAAATTATAAAAGTTCCAAGTACTTGATAAGCGCGAGGAAAAATACTGTCCGGGCTGAGAATATTTATATTTAAATATATAGAGTAATTAAATTCACAGAGCGAAACACTGAAAATTTCATCAAAATCGGATTACAAGAAGTTATTGAATTTTAAAGTTTATTAATATTTTGTGGAAACAATTATATGCACATCGTCATGAATATTCATTAGGTGGGCTGATTATGTCACTTCCCCACTTTCCTTTTTCTTATGTTAGTACTTGAAATCACGAATGTTTCATTTTATCATAATAATGAATATTCATAAGGACATGCCTAGAAGTGTTTCACCGGGATATTAATGCAATAATGCACGCTTAAAATTTGAAGTTGAGATAAAATATGGCATATTGGGCAAACTAAGTTGTGAGGGAATGAAGGGAGTGAGCAAAATTCATATGAGACATTAAATTGGTCTATTTGGTTGCCTGCTTACAAAAATTCGTGCTTTCTTAGCACATTGGCCCTCTGGTTGCTTGCATACAAACACTCGTGCTTGCTTAGCAATCAGGTAAAATAAAAATCTCCACCACCACCATTACATAATCAAATTTTGTGATATAGATTTTGACATGATTCAGAAAATAATATAATATTTCACCCTTCACCGTCCTTTCTTCTTTCCTTTTTCTTGGTCGTAAATTTTGTTTCTCTTTTATTTTTTTTTTTTTTTTTTTTTGGGGGGGGGGGGAGCGCCCCACGCACCCCTCTCCCATCTGTACGTCACTGCGGGACATGAACACAGAAAAGTGGGCGCCACAGAACTGTGCATGACTTCTATTCCTAGCCTACCGTGCCTGAAAGATAGGCTAGTAACATACGAAATTTAATACGGCTAGCTTCTTTTGACAAGACTAATCCTCCTTTTCATGCAATGTCTACGTTCTTGTAGGCTACAATCAAGATGAAGGTAAATGAAATGAACTCTAACATTCATAATTCTATCCTAATCTGATAAATATCTTTAATAACACAATCTTATGTCCTATATGATTCCCAAGAAATGAAGTAAAACTGTGATTTTGTACCCACAGCATCTAGATTAAATGGATTTTACACTCTATCGCAGTCGAGTGAACAGGCGTTTCGTACCGAGCGCACGAATGGACGTGTAATAGCAGCGGGATATCGCTATTCTTCTGCCTGTTCATGATACCATACATGTAAACTTGGAGAAAAGTCGCTCACGTTGTTGTATGCATGTAGATCTAACGATGATACTGATTCACAGAGTTCTGTCATTGCATGACTGCTTTTGTTGTGCAGACTGTCTGCACTGCACTTAACGCGGGCGGGAGCCCAGGACCTTACCAGTAGAAGCGCTGGTCAGAAAATTGGGATCGTCCCACTCCCAGTTTACAGGGACTGTCTCAGTTTATAAGGATTTCTTCACACAAGAAATCTAAGAAAGTTCATTCACCTGTCAAGTGCCGACACCAATCAAGTGTGCTACTGCTAGTCAATGTAAACATATCAGGTTTCATAACAAGATTATTGGAAGACCGTAAGTCATGAAAAATAGACCGTGAACAGGGGGGAATTGAGGTCACTGAATCTACCGTATTTTTAGCACTCTCCATTTCCGTAATTGCTGTCTTTGTCCCGTAGCCGGGGGAAGTGAAAAAAAAACATCTCCATAAACAAGGCTGAAGCCGTGAAGGCCAGTCTCAATTTATCAAGACATGATTTGTCTTGGTTTGTGAGGATATCCTTGTTTTCTGGGACAATTCCTATTTTTGGACCAGCGCCTCTACCGCTTACGTGCAATTTGGCATCCTACTCACCTGACAAGCGTGAAGTATGGTCAAAATAATTCTCTGAATAAATAGTTAAAACAGAAATCAAGCACTTAGGGCCTACCACGATTATATGGATCATGGTCTAACGAGTGGCAGTTTTTCTGACATCTGGGCACAGACTGGAACCTCTAAAAACGAAAAGTTCTCTCCTTTTTTTACCCCCGCTTCGATCGGCCATTTTGTTACAATTCATAACAAAAATGGCCGATCGAGACGGGGGGTAGGAGAGAACTTTTCGTTTTTTGAGGTTCCAGTCTGTGCCCAGATGTCAGAAAAACTGCCACTCGTTAGACCTTCATCCATATAATCATGGTAAGTGCTTGATTTCTGTTTTAACTATTTATTCAGAGAATTATTTTGACCATACTTCACGCTTGTCAGGTGAGTAGCCTATGCCTGTAGGCCTACACGTAAGATCCTGGGCTCCCGCCCGCTGTGCGGGCGGGAGTTCCCTGGGTTACACTGCACTGTGCAGTGAATGTGACTTGTGTGACTGAGACGAGACTGTTGAGAGTGAGTGAGTCGTTCCTCTCAGTCTCAGACTGTCCAGGCGGCTTCTTGAGAGTAAAAATCATTTACTGATGTAGGCTTACTCTAAATGAAGCCAGGTCTTCTCATTCACCTGAAGGACGCCAAAATCTGTACCTGAAACTTTCACCCCCAAGATATCTACTTCTAAAAGATCTAGGCCCCCTACTACTACTAGCCCTAATCATGTAGGCCCTAGGCCGAGGCCCAGATGGGATAAAACGTCATTTTCGACATTTCTACGCCCTCATTATTTTTTAACAAGAATTCATAAAAAAAATGAGAAAAATATTGTAAAAAGACTGCAGAGACTTGCCCGATGTTTACGCCGCCATCTTGTTTCCTATTGTTCTTCGCCAACATTAAAGACGTGTGCGTCGGGTAACGGCAAAGAACAATTGAGGTCACTGAATCTATCTTTAGCAATTAGCACTCAATCCCTGTAATTGGTGTCTCAATATCATATCCTTGTTTTCTGGGACAATTCCAAATTTTGGACCAGCACCTCTAGAATCTACTGGTATTAAGAAAAAATGGCCCTCAATTTTTTTTTTTATAAATGGCTCCAAAACAAAGTAATGTCAACGCTGACACGGCCTGACTAGGCAAAGTGAGTTAAGTCTGTTCAGCTTAGTCACGCCTCGCCCTCGTGGCATGCATGGCAGTGCCCTTTCTCTGTGCACATGCCGCATGGTAATGTGTATCTGCATGATTTTCTAATAGTAATACTAGGGTAAAAGGGGGTTGTTGAAAGAAGAATCTTGACTTGGAAAATTGAGAGAATCTGTCACTAAATAAGCAGGGAAGATCAGCTTGTTGTTAACAGTCAGGTAAGTTCTGTGAAAGTTTCTGGTAAATTTGCTGCTGGCTAGCTTCAGGAATTTACCCAAAACTTACACCCTGATCGTCAGTAGAGGTGCACGGCCAATATGGGAGGCAATCTCCCATATTGGAGACTTGCTTTGCAAAAGAGACACCAACAAAAGTGAAATTTTTTTCCACCCAATATTTTGTCTGAGGTCAGAAGCCCATTTGTTTTGTCTGTGGAAGACCACAAAAATCCTTAAAATCAAAACAAAAGTAGACAGTGAATTTTTAAAGTAGACTAAAAAGGGGTAATATTCATGAGGAATCTGCTTATCACATTTTATTTGCTGCCAAGGTAATCCTTTTGCAGCAAATGTAAACAAAATTGGTCTTCCTAACTGGAGACTGTCTCTGAAATTGGATACCCAAATTTTTTACGAAAGTCTCTGATATTGGAGATAATCTGTCTCATGGGAGACAGTCTTCCGTATTGGCTGTGGGCCTCTTCTGACCGTTTTCAACAAGCCGGAAAGATCACCTGCCATTCCAAAATTTAAATGATGCCTGCAAAACAAAAATTATACTATATGAACTGATCTAGATCTACTGAAAAATAAAAATCGCCCACTCTTCTCCAAAATATTATGTTTTCATGCGTTCAGGAAAGGACTTCAGTGACTGAACTGTCGCACTCAATTTTTCCTAAATAAAATTCCTTCGTTCCCCTGTCCATCTGCACATAAATAATCTCACCAGGGTACTACCTGACTTTTCTTTTCTCATCTTTTCTACTGGATGATCTTTACTTATCGTCTTAACTTATACATCTTTATTGGAAAAATATTAACATTATCCAGAAGAATTTCCCTTGTATTTGTCACATTCCAATGCAATTTGGTATAATTGTAGCTATGTATGCATGTTATTTAGAACTTAATGCGATTGTATATGCAAGTTCTATGTACTATGTTATTTGCCAATATACAAATAGCGAATAGGCATGAGTGCGATGGTGCGAGATTTCGCATGAGGTGAAAGAAAGAGACGGTCTATTCAACTCGGCTAACGCCTCATTGAATAGAGTGTCTCTTTCACCGAATGTGAAATCTCGCGCCATTGCACGAATAAGAATATTTGCTATTTGCGTTGTACAATGCCTCGGAATTTAGCGAGAATATGAACAAAAATACAATAGTTTATCCCTGTAGTAATCTATGAAAAGGGAGCAAAAATACTGAAAGTGAAAAGCACAAGCGCACATGACCTTTGGCAGCAATGCGCATTTAGCCAGCGGGCTTATACGCGTATTGCACCTTCATTTGTACTGAGCGCAATGAATTAAATCATATTGTGGCATCACCTAAAGCAGTGCAACGGTACATTTTGGATGGTACATCTTTTGTGCAACGGTACGAATGTTTGACATTCAGCCTCCCATTTGCCCGCGTACAACAAGCTAAGTACGCGTTGTACATACAATGACAAATATGTTTGCAAAAAAACCCCAGTAATATTAGGAATATGAACCATATTGTGACTATTGAATTGTTGAAATTTATTCAATGGTTTGAAATAAAGAAAAACTCTCTTTATGGTGTTTGGGAAATTGCACATATTGCTCTAAATGAAAGGAAATCAAATGTTGATAATGAATCCATACAACAAGCCAAAACTCTAGGACTGGCTATAGATGATGATTGAAAATGGGTCATATTAAAATTATATCAAATCATTTTTCCAAGTATATAGGCATCATTAATGGGTTAAGAGAATTTGTACCTCAAAATATTATTGACTTTGAACGATTATAAATAATGCATTTTATGTTGATGGTTCGATATATATTGCATAAAGTTTTCTTAAAACTTCTTACTTTCAGCTGAATATAAGCTATCCAGCTGTGGGCACCCAGAAGCTCATCGAGGTCGATGATGAGCACAAGCTGAGGGCATTCTATGACAAGCGTATGGCCCATGAGATGAGCGCTGAGTCTCTTGGAGATGAGTGGAAGGCGAGTCCCTTCTTTTTACCTGTTTATATTATTTTAATTGCATTCTCAAGATCTGAACTATTAATGGAATAAAAGGTGATTTTGTCTCGTTTTGTTATTCTAACAGATTATCCATCATATCGGAGGGGGGGGGGGGGGGGGGGGGAACTCAAGCTCTTCACAAGTTCCGTGTTGAAATTCTGAATCTTCTGAACTTTTATTACATGTAGTCTTCATGTTAAGCTATGTTCATATGTAGTATGAATGTTTCCTTATCACAAGACTATTTACGCAGCCTTGTTGACCTTAATATGAATGTTGTGCATGATTGGTCTTTCAGGGCTACATTGTGCGCATCAGTGGAGGTAATGACAAGCAAGGTTTCCCCATGAAGCAAGGTATCCTGACGAATGGACGTGTACGTCTTCTCCTCAGCAAGGGCCACTCCTGCTATCGTCCAAGGAGAAAGGGAGAGCGCAAGCGCAAGTCTGTCCGTGGCTGCATTGTTGATTCTAACCTCTCTGTTCTCAACTTGGTCGTCATCAAGAAGGGTAGGTAACCAAATTGTCTATTAAATCCAATCAAAGTGAAATGTATAGAAGGTTGAAACTTTGACTAAGGGCATTTTCACACGTGAATCTTGAATCATTGTATGCAGGCGTTTGTGGTTCTAAACATGTTCTAGTTTGGTTTCGCACTTGCTAGAAATTCGTCATTAGCCTTATTTTTCACTGGAATCATTCAAATTACGATTATTTCAACCGTGTTAAAGAGCGGTTGGATATCGGTACACTGTTTTTCTTTTTATGTTTTATCAAAGTTAATCAACAGACAGAAATTGAAGTTCAGTACTCAAACTTAAGAGAGGAGTCTATCCAAAATCTAACTGGTTAAGATAAACTTCTCCAAAGTCAAGTCATACTTGACCAGTAGGTAAAATCTGTGTGTGATGAAGTTGATCAGAGATGCTAACCTTGAATGCCATTTATATGACACAGGGAGAGGATTGTTGGGAGTGGCCTTGTGCTTTGTTTTGTGCTCAAGTTGGGTTGAATAAATAATCCCAAGTTGAAGGTTAGTTTTTAGTATATCAGCTGGCATTGAAGATAAATACCAGTTGTGCTAACAATCTCAAAATGAGTATGAAATTACCACCAAAGTGTTTGTATGTATAATTAAGATTAATGTGCCAAATAGCTCAGAAAAAAATGTGTACTTGCTGAGAAATGAGCAAAATAAGCATGGAATTCCATCAAATTCCTAAAACATTCCTAGAACTGTTTCACTAGAATAATGCCAATCTTTAAAATGCCTTAACTTTGTTATTTGTAATCCGAGTTTGATCAAATTCAGTGTTATGTTTGTCTGATTTTTCTGTTTAAATCAAATTATTTTCAGCCTGGAGCATCCCTGTAAAGGTCAAGTCCACCATAGAAAAATGTTTATTTGAAATTGAATAAATAGAAAAATCACACTAGCATAACACTGACAATTTCATCAAAATCGGATGTAAATACGAATGTAATGAAATTTTAAAGTTTCGCTTATTTTTCACAAAACAATGATATGCACAACTCATTGACATGCAAATGAGACAGTCGATGATGTCCCTCACTCACTATTTTGTTTTTTATTGTTTGAATTACACAATATTTCATTTTTTATAAATTTGACAATAGGGACCAACTTGACTGAACTATATAGTATTAAACAATGCTAATTCCACATTTTCAGGGAGGTATTAATCGTTGTTTAACTAGACAATGAGGAGAAAATTATATTTGATATTCCATATAATAAAATACAAAAGAAATAGTGAGTGGATGATGTCATCAGTCTCCTCATTTGCATACTGACCAGGATGTGACAATAATTGTTTTGTGAAATAAAGTGGAACTAAAAATGTCATAACTTTCTTATTTTACATCTGATTTTGATGAAATTTTCAAAGTTATGCCTGTTGGATTTTTTTTCTTTTTGTTCAAATCAACTTTTTGTTGGGGTGGATTTGTCCTTTAAATATATATTTAGGGAAAAGCACCTTTTCCACAACTTGCAATACTATAAAAGCAGAATTGAAAAAGTAAAGGGCGCACCAAATCTTCAAGGCTAATGAAAGGGGCATTTGAGGCCAATCAATGGGCATCCATTGCCTTGGCCTTTGAGGGCCTTGAGTTAATTTAAGCTGTGCATTACTTATACTGCTAGGTACAGTACGGTATTTGATTTACTAAATGTTGAAGTATGACCATCAATTTGCATTACAGGCGAGGGCGAGATCCCAGGACTTACTGACAAGTCCATCCCCCGAAGGTTGGGCCCCAAGCGTAGTGGCAAGATCCGCAAGCTCTTCAACCTCAACAAGGAAGATGATGTCAGTCAATACGTTGTCAGGCGCCCACTTCCAATGAAGGAAGGTAAGTAAAAAAAAAACAATTGTTGAAAGTGATGGGCAAACTAACACACTGAGGTAAGTTACACTGTTGATGAAGAATCTTTCCATATTGAAGATGAGGAAAGATGAAAAATCCATATTTAATTTTTCGAAACAGAAATCTGAAATAGAAATAAACTGAAAATTAATTTTGCCCAACATTTCATTTGAATGAGACAAGAAAAATTAAATGAGCTGATTGTGATATGACTTGCTTGTTCAAACTGTAATGTGCCCTCATTGCTGACGGTAGTGCATGATATGGCAACCTCCTTTGCAGGAGTTGGGGATATTGGATGGAAAAATAAGTTGTGACATGCTAATCCTGCATGTTATTTCATTATGGTTCAGAAATCAATTGTGTTTAAATTTGGCTCATTTGGGAACATGAGAATCCAGGATTCCTTTTTGTTTTCCGTCTTCTGTCGAATTATGGACTCAAACTGGTAAGATGCAATGGGAATTTGGAAAGAGATTTTTCTGACAGGCTTGGACATACACGTGTATTGCCTTATGTCAGTATGTGGTATTAATTTTTCAGACCAAATCTAATTTGAGTCCAATTTCTCCTTGATGGAACAGGCTCATGGAGTCCCAAGAGTTGGACCAAGTCAGATTCACATTGGTGGAAAAAAATAGTGTGTACATCATTGGTTTCCTCATGTACATAAACTTCTGGAGTTGTTTAAAGCTTAACAACACTTATTAATTCCAAATACCTTTTTTTATATGAGGTTTCGATTGAAGGAGATGCATGAATGATTAAAAGAAAAAAGAGATAAAAACTTTAGGCTCTCGGGTGAATTTTATGAAGAACAATTTAGGGAAGTTGGCTTTAAAAGAAGAATGTGGATAATAAATTATGGCTGGATAATAAATGATGGATGGATAATCAAAGCCTGGTTACTGCATAGCAGAGTGAGACTATAGGCGCCGCTTTTCCGACGGCGGCGGCGTCAACATCAAATCTTAACCTAAGGTTAAGTTTTTGAAATGACATCATAACTTAGAAAGTATAGGGACCTAGTTCATGAAACTTGGCCATAAGGTTAATCAAGTATTACTGAACATTCTAGTAGAGTTTCATGTCACATGACCAAGGTCAAAGGTCATTTAGGGTCAATGAACTTAGACCATGTTGGGGGAATCAACATCAAAATCTTAACCTGAGATTAAGTTTTTGAAATGTCATCATAACTTTAAAAAAATATATGGACCTAGTTCATTAAACTTGGACATATGGTTAATCAAGTATCACCAAACATCCTCAGTCAGTCGGCAAGCCCTGAAAAAGTAGCTCCTTTTATCCAAGTGATATTCATGACTATAGGGTTTTTGCATTATTAATGAGCTTGGTGCGAACCAAAACACCTCTTTTTATTCTGCCATTGCTGCTCTAAATATTAACCAAATTTCATGTTTTTGGTATCTTTGTAAAGAAGAAGAATCATTCTTTCAGGTCATGTGTTTGGAATTTTTAAAAAAATGTTGTAATATAGGGAAAACTTTTGATATAAAACATGAAACAAAATGATTTTTTTCATGCAACAAATGTTGTTGTTTTCACACTTGATTTCTGTTTGAGCACAAATGATTTTTAGATCATAATAAAGCTGAAGATCTATGCTTTAATATGATATAATTTGTATAAGAAGATGTATCTTAGATGGGTCAGCAGCCAGCTTTTCATAGGCCAAGTACATTTAGCAGCTCAAAAACAAGAATACTGCACTCTGATTGGTCACAGAGACCACACACCCACGCAAATTCCAATGTTCCCCACACTGGGCCTCTGCAAGGTCACACTCACCATGTGGTAATCTCTTCAAATAACCCGCGCCTGTTGTTGTAAAAACATTATTCAGCCAATCAGAACTCTGGATTTTATGTTACTCAGAAATTTTAGAAATCTCGTCTTGCATCTTGATGGAAAAAGCTAGCTGCTGACCCATCTAAAAGATGCCACATATCAAGAGTGACATTGTAAGAAAGTATAGAGTTTGAGCTTTCTGATGATATAAATAATGTTGGTACCTAAAACACAAAATGTTGCACAATTTGCAAGTGAAAACAGAGGAAGAAAATTCTGTTTGATGCATCTTTTCTGGTAAAAAATTCACTTATTTATCAAAATATTTTATTCAAAAGAAATAACCAATATGAAAGAGTAACATTTACTCTTCCCAATGGTACAAAAATAATCAATTTTACTCCAGGAGAAAGTGGTTAAATTCTTTGAGAAAAAAGTCTCACAATTCACGAGATTTTGCAGGGACATGAATTCAGCCACGAGAGGACTTGGATAAATCTTGCCCATTTGCTCATTAACACAGGGGCTTGCCGACTGACTGTCCTGCATGAGTTTCACGCCACATAACCAAGGTCAAAGGTCATTTAGGGTCAATGAACTTTGGCAGAATTGGGGGTATTTGTTAAATTACCATCATAACTTTAAAAGTATGTTTTTGGTCTAGTTCATAAAACTTAGACATAAGAGTGATCAAGTATCACTGAACATCCTGTGTGCATTTTAGGTCACATGACCAAGGTCAAAGGTCAATGAACTTTGGCCATAATGGGGGTATCTGTTGAATTACCATCATAACTTTGCAAGTTTATTGATCTGACTTTTGAAACTTGGACATAAGAGTAATCAAGTATCACTGAATATCCTGTGCAAGTTTCAGGTCACATGATCAAGGTCAAAGGTCATGCGAGGTCAATGAATTTTGGCCACATTGGAGGTATTTGTTGAATTACCATCCTATGTTTGTAAGTATATTGGTCTAGTTCATAACACGTGGAAATAAGAGTAACCATGTATCACTGAACATCTTGTGCGAGTTGTAGTAGTTTTCAAAGTCAGCACTGCTGCTATGTTGAATCGCGTGATGCAGGTGAGACGGCCAGAGGCATTCCACTTGTATATGAATGGGATGCTCTATAATGTCAATGTGGTTTTATCTGTATTCTCTAAATCCAGGGCAAAAGAATATCAAGTACAAGGCCCCAAAGATCCAGCGTCTAATCACACCTGAGCGTCTTCAACGCAAGCGTCACAACGTTGCCATCAAACTCCGCCGTGCTAAGAGGAACAAGCTTGAAGCCGCCGAGTATGCCAAACTCCTCGCTCAAAGGCAGAAGGAAAAGAGGGATGCCGTTCTCAAGCGCAAGAGGTCTGCCTCTCTTCGCGAGAGTGCCCGCCAGTCCCAGAGCAAGTAGAGAACAGACCCGCCATCACACCCACAAGCAGAAAGACCATCACAATTGAAATCAAACAACTTCAAATGAACTGCTGGAAAAATACCAACCACATATCAAATATTCAGCTGTCCTTCTTGTACATGGACATAGTGAAAGAAATAAACAACTTTCATCAGCCTACATAGGCAAACCCAAAAATCACTTCTGGCTGGTATTGTGTATTTGTTTGCCTCATTTGTATTGGAAGTATGCATGCTGATGAATAGTAGTTTAATGAGAGAAGAGAGAAATTATAGAGTAAAAGAAGTAATGTTAGTGTAATGTTATGGTATTGATGGTAAGAGAAAGAAGATGGGGGTGGGGGGAGGCATTCTCCTAGTCTGTATTGTAATTCCCTTTTTATAATGTCCCAGAGAGATGAATATTTACTAATTCCAATAGCTTTGACGATAGACGGGGTGATCAAAAACATGAAAGGGAGAGTCAACCTTGAAATAATCTCAAATTGATTGCTTCAAAAGAAAAAATTACTGAATCAGATGTGCATATTGATGAGGTTATGCAAAATCTAAAGAAATTACAGATACTGGTACATGATATTTTTTAGTTTTAACTTTGCGTTACTCTCCACAATCCTACAGTTTTTGTTGTAATCATGTGATCTGCTGCCGAAATCTTAAGGGAAGGCTGTAATGCTTCCCCTCCAGGGAGTGCCAAGAACCAAAATTTTCTTTCTTTTCATTTCAGGAAGACTTTGAATGGGCATGCATTGTATTTTGAAGACTGACCCAACAGCCCCCCCCCTATAGCTTGGGCACAAAGGAAAAAAATACATCTGAGAATTGTTTACAATTGTCACATAAACGGGAATTTGATTTTCACAGATTTGAATAGCGATCTCATTTTCAGATGTCCATTTCTTATTCTTTATCTGATTCTTAAAGGGGAAGTTCACCCTGACAAAAAGTTTATTGTAAAAATAGCAGAAAAAATAATAAAAAATATTGCTGAAGGTTTGAGAAAAATTCATCAAATAATTAAAAAGTTATTAGAATTTCAATTATTTGATTTGTGACGTCATATGCGAGCAGCATTCCTACATAGCGAATGGTAAAAAATCAATGAAATGTCATTTTCTCAGAAAATTGAAAATGGTTTTCACTGTACCTTTTTTATATCAATAGACCAATCATTTCACACCCGATCATGAATAGAAAACAAAATTAAGTCATCAGGAATCATACAAAATTTGAAATTCATGCATTTTATATTACATAACACATGGGGCAGCTGCTCGTTTATGACGTCACAAATCCAAAACTTTGAACTCTAGTAACTTTCTTACTCTTTAACGGATTTTCCTCAAACCTTCACCAATACTTTTTACTATTTTTTCTGCTATTTTTACAACAAAGTTTTCTTCAGGGTGAACTTCCCCTTTAACATACACTATCCTCTTCATTTGTTTGATTTTTCACAAATCGTTTTATTGCCATGTTAGATTCCCAGTGTGTGAGAGAAGAGAAAGAAATTGCATTAGTGTGTACCGTAGTTGAGAGAAGCATAAGATATACATGTATGGTATTAGAGGTCACCCAAGTCTGCAGTCCCCCTTCTCTGTGCACACGTGTATCTTTGTGATTCTAGTAAAAGATGCGCAATCACCACAAATTTTACACTTGGAATAAATAGGAACATTCATTTTAAAAAGTGGACTCAAAAAGATGGGAAAAGAGTGAACTTCGGGCATTTCATGTGACGGCCTCAAAATTCAGCCTCTCATCAAAATCTCTTAAAGGACAAGTCCATCCTAACAAAAACTTGATTTGAATAAAAAGAGAAAAATTCAACAAGCATAACACTGAAAATTTCATCAAAATCGGATGTAAAATAAGAAAGTTATGACATTTTAAAGTTTCGCTTCATTTCACAAAACAGTTGTATGCACATCTCGGTCGGTATGCAAATGAGGGAACTGATGACATAACTCACTATTTCTTTTGTATTTTATTATATGAAATACGAAATATTTTGATTTTCTCGTCATTGTCATGTGAAATGAAGTTTCATTCCTCCCTGAACACGTGGAATTCCATTATTTTAACATTTTGTGCTTCAGGCAAGGAGGTCCTAATCATCGAATTCGTAAAAATTGAAATATTGTAGAATTCAAACAATAAAAAACAAAAGAAATAGTGAGTGAGTGACATCATCGACTCTCATTTGGATGTAACTGGCTCGTTTATATAACTATTTTGTTAAAAATAAGCGAAACTTTGAAATGTCATAACTTTATTTAATTTTACATCCGAATTTGATGAAATTTTCGGCATTGTGCTAATCTGATTTTTCTCTATTGATTCAAATCAGAATTTTTCTGAGGTGGACTTGACCTTTAATCGTGTGTAAAGTGAATGGGTGTGCAGACTCGGGGGCACCATTTCAATGTTCAGTCTGAACATGACTGGCCGAGATTTTTTAAAAGAAAATACATCTCTCAAATTTTAATGAGATTTTTGGCACACTTATAAGAATACAGTGAACATTATCAACTGATCCTTTTTTTGTTGAAAAGAAATTTGTGTTTAATCTTAAGTAAAATGTGCAGACATGGGGCCCACCATCATACATGTGCCACCTGAGTCAGTTGGTCAGAAGACCCTTTTATGCATAAGTTGAATGTTGGGGATGGCCAAATTCACTCCTCACTCACCCTTGCCCTTAACCACATTCAGTGCCATCCTCAACTTTCCTACAAACCACACTTAAAAAAATACTTAGCTTCCCTTCCATGTCTTCTCTGGCTGTCTCCTCAGTCTCACTAGCCTTTTGATATCCATGTCATTCTCACAAAATTTGGCAATTTGGCACAAAGTGACTACAGAAACAATGCAAGCCAAAAATACACACCAATAAAAACATAACAAGAAAATAGGTTCATGTGCTTATTTTTTTCATTGACCTTTGAAATCTGCTAAATTGATGAAATGGGTATAAAAGAGGTGGAAGAAAGAGATTTGGACCTTGGTTAGACCTTAAGGGAATTTATTGATTTAAAATCCCCATTTCACATTAAAAATCAATGCATATTTCATCAGATTTTCCGGTTTTTTTTTCTCTGCACAAGGCAGCAGCCTAAAGCCCCCCCCCCCGCCCTTCTTCCTCCGGACTGAACTTGGCTTCAGGGATTATAAGTATAAATAGTTACATTTTCTGAAATTATATCACTATCACAAAATTAGATTTTCTTATAAAAATATTTTTTTTTTGCTCACTCGCTTTGCTCGTTCAGGATTTTAAATGAAACCTTACTTAAAGCCTCATGCTGTCCCCCTTAGAGTTTCAGCTCATTACACCACTGAGCAGATCTGTTGCAAGCAAGAATTTTGAAATTTTTATCTTACTTTATGATAGATTTTGACATGATATTCAGAAAATGATATATTTCACCCTTCTCAGTTTTCTTTCATTTTTTTTTGATAGGATGTGAAAAATTGGGGGGGGGGGGGGGTACATGACCTAACCCCTCCCCCTTCTGTGCAGCACACTAAAACTTTTATGATCTTCGTCTTCAACAAAGGACCATAATCACCTCTATGTCTTAATTGTCAAATTTGTTGTTACCAAATTGTGCATATTGTCCAGTGCAGGTACATGTACATCACGTTTTAACAGCTCAGTTTGGTATTAGATCCCGCCAGACATAGGTGTACTATCGGCACATTGTTACTAATTTCTTTACCAAACTGCTGTAACACACCCTCCTCATCTTTCTGTATCTCTTATGGCACTCACAAAAATGAAACACAATTCTTGTATTTTTTTTTCAATTTAGCATTTAATCCCTTACATATGACCAAAAAAAAAAAGAAAAAGGAGAGAAAAAGGAAAAATTAAAGGTAATCCCTCCCAGGAAGCCAAGAGGGTGTTGTTGGACATAGATACACACTGCAGATGCTGCTAGCTAAGCTGCCCAATGACACCAACATAATAACAAAACTTCCATAGATGCTTTGTTCTGAATGCCTGAACTCTTGACGATTTTCAGTTTGCGTATGCTATGGCGCTGTTCAAAGATCCTGGCAGGTTGGCTCTGCCTCCTGCTATATGAGGTGATGCCGTCAGATGTTTGGGACAGCACTGATATAGCCACAAGCAGCGCAGTGTGTGTGTACAGTGCATATGCTCTGCAACTGGCTGATGATCTTCGTGATTAAGATGGCATCAAGTAAAGCAAGTAAAAAGACTGGCCAACAGTTCCCTTTTGAGTTCCTGAGAGGGATAACCTTTGATTGATTGAAATGCCTCACAGGTCACTCAATGCATGGATTAAGTTATGCTTCCTATAACAGAACATTTAAGGTACTGAGAAAATATTTTTTTTTGAAAAATGAAATGGAATACACAGAACACATGACATGGGTAACATTGAAGTACATTTTCTCTGTCTCTGCAGTCTGTTGTTATAAAGAATTATACATGTAACTGTACCTAATCTGGCCCCGAATAAACATTGATTACTCTGCAAAGATTTCTTACCCGAAAATGACACAAATATCGGGGGGGGGGGGGGGGGGGTGGTATTCTGTATTGTTTTTGTAACATTAATGCTATCTCATTACAAGGACTTGCTAATATTATTTCAAATTGTTATTACCTCTATGATGACGTCCCATATTTTATCTCTGAAAATGCCCATTTTTTATGTCAAGCAAATCCTTTATTTCATGTGATTAGATAAACCAATAAAACGTCTCTACCGTACTCTTTAAAAGCACAACTGACAGGAAGCGTGATTTTCCTTACTCCCCTAATATTATGCTTATGCGCTACTGTGCTACAACTACATGTGGTTGTTCTCCTAGGCATATTTTCTTTGAATGAGTTCTTTGAAACACTGGAAAGGCTGCCATTCTGACTCTGTAATGTCTTCGGGATGTCTCCTCTTGTAAACAAGACTTTCTTTCAGGATCCAGCAAGAAAAAATTATTGTTGAATGTAGACCGAAAAATAATGCATAATAATATGTTACAATAGCCTATATTGCTTTTGTTTATTCCAAGGAAGTTAACATTAAAGAAAAAAATGTAATACCTTTCATCTTGATGTTTTCTTGGGCACAGAGAAATCTATGTGCATATTTTTATAGCTTTATGCCAATTTTAGCTCTGACATCATGCACGCTCATGCATGCCAGAAAAGAAAAATTATTTTCAGAATACGGCCCCAGGACATTATCTAATGTAAAAATATCTTTAGATTAATTGCTATAATGGTACATATACTGTACGTAGTTCACAATTTAAACACCTGTTTGGGTGCATGGAAATAAAGCTTGTGTGCCACATTGTCTGAATTAGCAGTTCAGCATTTCTGAGCTCATTATTAATTGTATATTTCATACAAGGAGTCTTTGATAAGTGTTGCAAAAAAAATCTGCTACCCATCACAAAAATGCAAACCCCTTGTTTAAAGGAATGACGTTGAGACCAATAGTGCAGGTTTGATAAAAATATGAAGCTTGAGTGTAACTATTTAGTTGAATATTTGCCATCTTTTTAAGTTGCACAACATCATCCCTTCAGCTATATTCCTGACAATCACATTTGTCAATCAGAAGTGTCTGTTTTTGATGGTGTTGTAATACAGAATGATGTATACTCTAGATTGCCTTCCCAAGCTCCACCATCCAATTTGAGATTACTAACCTTTTCCGAATTGCATTATTGATAGCTCAATATTCAGTGAGATTTTTCCAAGCTCCAGTTCATTTTCAATTATTTTGTTTGGTGCTGTCAGTTGGGCCGTGCCGATGTAAAAATAAACCCTGCCCCTTCCAGCAATATAGGGTTAAACAATCTTCAAGTCTTTGTATCCAAAATATTTATACAGATAAAACTATTAAAAAAAAAAAGCACAAAAGATGGAAAAGGTTGAACCCTATCTAGGTCGGGGTATTTTGGGAGTTCATATGGGTTTAGATCTCAGCCATCGACCGCGCTGAAAATTGGCACGCGGGTCGTCCGGGACATAATATACAAAATTGTATAGTAATTTATTTCACGAGAATTGCTATTAAATGATTATGCTAATTAATGCTTAATTAGTATGCGAAGTCATACGTTTTCCTCTAACTCCCTAAATAAAGCTCAAAATGTTGTAATTTTGGGTATAGAAACTCTTTGTGGTGTTCTTAGCAAGTGTACATGAACAAAATTGCGATATCAAATCATTTCCTTATGTATTATATCATTTTTGCAATTTCTTATGTATTTATGTGATATGGAGAGTTGTGGCCCAGTGGATTAGTCTCTGGACTTTGAAACAGAGGGTCATGGGTTCAAATCCCAGCCATGGCATTGTTTCCTTCAGCAAGAAATCAATCCACATTGTGCTGCACTCAACCCATGTGAGGTGAACGGGCACCTGGCAGGAATTTATTCCTTCAAATGCCGAGCACGTAAAAGCTGCTTTAAGTCCTTTGATAGTGCATACAGGCGCTATTCATAATGTGTTATGTGCTATAAAAGAACTGACTATTATTATTCTTATTTCTTTCTTTTTTTTGACCTTCTGTTTTTCTCTGTTTTTCAATAAAAATTTGTTAGGGACTCTCTGAGATCATAAAATATATACATTTAGTCCAGCAAAACTAAAAATAATCATACATTAATGATTTTTGGTTGAAAACACAATGTGCATTGACTTTATACACAAAATCACTTTTTTGAGCAATTTTGGGTCTGACATGCACTTACATAATGTTGCGTAATTTTGGAACCACGTACCTGGGTGACGTAAAATTAGTCTCAAAAGTTGCGCAAGATTTGAAAGTAAAAAGTCAGCGAGCAGCATGGTCAAAAACATTTGCACGATTAAAATATTGTGCGAATCGTTGAGGGGGCCTCCGAGCCCCCCCCCCCCAGCCTAGATAGGGTTAAAAACAAAACATGAAATGCACAATGACCCATACTGCGATTTCTAACTGCTTTTATAATGTGCACATAATAACAAGTGAACTTTTTAGTTTCATTACATTGTATCATTTGGAAAATAGTTGTATTCAATAATTGAAGCTTGAACAATCAAGATAAAATTTCAGTCTCAAAAATACCGAGAAAAATATGTGAAATTCTTAATATAATGGAATCCAAACCAAAGAAATAATATATGAAACATGACATTATACACGTATACTATCATTTAAAATACGAATTGATATACAGTTTGTTTCCAACAAGAAAAAATTTAAAGGACATTTGTGAATGAACACTCATGTGTACGTCTACATACATCTGATGATCTCTAAGAAAAAATATTTGACTCGTATTATTCTAAATGGTACACATTCATTTAGAGAGTCATGAAATTGATTTATTCATCTTCCCAAAGAAAATTCTTAATGTGAATTGATAAAACTGTGATGATGAAACTAAGATAGGCTACATGTAATCCAAGCGTATGTTGACTCTTTGCGTCATTCATAAAGCTGCATTTTTGCCCAAAATAATTGAAGACTTCCCATATCTTATCTATATTGATGGTGGATTCGTGGTTACTTAAAAGCCCTAAAAATCAAAGAGAAGAGGCTGATTGTATGTCCCTTATACATGTAAACAGTAACACGGTCCTTTGAATTACAAGCTGAATATGAAAATGAGCTCTAAGAGCTCCACATTTCAAAATATACCAGTAAGTAAAATAAGTTATCAATAATTCCCTTCAATATCTATTCACCGTTTTTAAAAACCAAAATAACCAAATAAAACACAAACAACTCCAACGTACAGTTCCTAATGAAATCAGACTTGCAACTGCATTTTAAAAATTCCTTACAAATGTAAAAAAATACATATGAACAGCTGGATTCTTATTCGGATGAACACTACTACTACTTGTACTATTACTTCCTGAAGAAAAAATGTGTTGACATATGAATAACGTAAAGCATTTTACTACGAATGTCGTTCATTCAGCTCTCACAACAGTAAAGCCTTGTTCACATTTGTCGCAGTTGGGAACAAACAAATGTGCTTTTTAAAATGTGTGGCAATGCATGTAACTAACAATCTGCACATACTCAAGGAGCTTTGTATCATTAACAAGAAACTTTGAAGCACAAACCATTTACCATTATTTGTAAAATAGTGCTGCATTTGCCGCATCATATCTGAACAAGCATTAACACATTCTAAACAGATTTCTCAACCACTACTTTAATTCATGGAAGAAAAAAAAAGTAAGAAAATAAGGTTTAATTTCTAATATGTACAGCAGTCCCGCTGATGATTTTTTTAAAAATAAAGACAGCTACAACCTGACGACTACTCACTCTGACATTCTCAGATTATTGAGGAATCCACAATACAAATGTGAGTGGGACACCTCATACACACTTTCATTTATCTCTTTGAGAGAGCATTCCTTGTCCATCAACTCTTGAGATCTTTATCATCGATTGGTGCAATATGGTCTATAGACGCTACACACTAACCAACTGCAATTTGAATATATATTTTTTTAGATGTTTTACATATACAAATGGGGGGGGGGAGGGGGTTGAATACTCCTATTGAAACAGAGTGCAGTCTTATGTATTCACAGGCCAACCCTTGTAATGTTGGGGGAACATACATGCAGATCTGCCATTTTGTGACATCCTGTTGAAGTACTGTACACAACTGATCCATTCTGCAGTTGACAAAGTAAGAAGTTGAGCAGGGAAAACTATCTCTCCCTCAAGTTGGCACTTGTAGAAGACTATTTTTTAAAATAATTTCCACATAGCTGAAACAGTTATTGATGGAAAAACAGTATTATTACCTTTTCTGCAATTAATATACAGTACTCAAATTTCAGGAAAACGGTAACTGCAAAAAAAAAAACACACGCAAAAAAAACTGACAGCTCTTGAATTGGGGTTATTTGTCCATTTTTTTTTCAACAAATCTTGCCTTGCTCTAATGTGTATACACTATAGACCAAATCACAACTTTACGCAATGGGACAGACCTCTAACTTCAGAACTCATTTCTTTGTTGGAATCATATAGGGCTGCATGTTGAAAAGGGCATAATGTGAACTCTTCTCTCATCAAATGATACACAGTCATTGGTGCAATACTTAGCCAATATTGCAGTTTACAACTTCACATGCCATACAGGCCAAACAGATGTTAAAAACACATGAGGAAAGTTTTACATTTGAAAAAGGCCACTCCCACATGGATTTGAATCAATTTTGAGAGGACATGTTCATCATCTTTCACACAGGGAACAACTAAAACAGGAGACTTCCAATGATACACCATTGATACAGGTCAGGTTTCAGTACTGAGCACACGGTACGCTCATAGCCTGTTTACAGGTAATCACTGGAATGGTCGTCTACTGATCATTGTTGCGCTACTGGAGGCCAGCCTCAAGGACAATTAGAGTCTAAAGTCCTTGAACTCAGGGGCCCTGGGCCGTCAGGCATTGGACTTGCCTTTGGCCTTAGACAATATGGCCTCTGCCTTGGCTTTCTGACCTTGTGCACAACTCTGCTACCGGATACATCCTTTATGTTTAGACTTCATGGCACAGAAACAGGCTCAGAATTTGATTGAGCATATGGAGCCTGTTGGAATGTGAATATACTCATCTTCTTCTCTAGGATTTCTATCCACATATGCTATTACAGCTGATGAAACATGAACTGCCCATCTCTTATTTTTTCCCCTTAAAAATACTGCTTAAGACCTTATGCCAGTAGGAATAACAAACCAAACCCATGATTCATAGAGTGGGTATTTTAGGTACCTGAACAAAAGTTGCCTATCGGGTTCAAGCCATGTAGATGTCTACAGAAATTCTCCCGGTCCACCGGTATGTCCCCTTTTCAATGAAGAAACTGGAGGATTAATAAGCAACAACCTGAGCAGAATTCTTGCTGACAGCTGCGACATACTATGGCATACTTTTGTTCAGGTACAGAACCCTCATATTCATTGCGACTTTCCTTTTGCTCTTATAGTGCTGATATGCACTGAATGCAGCCCTATATGATTTTCTTAGAAATGGATCAGAATTGTTTCTTCTTTTCTATCCATCTCACTTCTCGTCTTTCTTTCCCTTCTCTTTCCATCTTTTTTTTTCCTGGCTGCTTCATTACCGGTCGTCTCTTGTTTATCCGCTGCTTATTTCAATAATTTTTTTTTTACATTACACCAGCGCTGCCACATTTGTAGAGAGTTGGCATGTCTTTCACAGACAATGATGTTGATTCCTGGTTGCCTCATACTCTCCTCCGATCTTACGGGTGATGTTGGTAGGTGAGCGATGATTCCTTTGCCTCAGCTTGATGGTATACACCTCTCTCCGCTATTCTCCGGGGGGGGGGGGGGATTCCCCCTCTCTCCCTAGGAACTAATAACCGAAGCCCTGCATGTAGTTACGGTCTCCCTGGTAGGTGGAGTCCTGGGAGAGGGCGGCATCCAGCTGAGACTTGAACTCAGACTCGCCCATGAAGCTTTCCTGTAAAACACAATGGAAGTTCAAATTCAAGAAACCTTATTTTCATTATTTCATCCTACTTTGGTTCATACATGTAAATGTAATGACATGCATAAGGACGAAAAAAAATGCCTTTGTGCAGAAACCACAAAACCTCATAAAAAGTGTGTAAAGATGACAAAACAAGAATTAGGTATCAATATAAAGGCTTAATTAATAGAGTCATTAAATCGCCCTAAAGCTGGTACACTAATTGAGCACATCCTGTTTTTGTTATGTGTACAAGAACAAATACAACAGCTTACACAGTTGTTAATTAACAGCAATGATAGATTACATCCAGAAAAATAACAAATTGCAACATAATCCCCAAAGATTATATGGGTCCAAAGGAAACTAAAGAGGAAATTTGATGTGTCCAAAGGACACATATGCCCCCACTTAAGGCGATCAGAAATTAATTCACTATGATTAAACTTAAAATCGTGCAAAAACCAATATAATTTAGACCTTTGAACCAACTCGCATATTTAATGAGTTGTGACCTTTGATCTTTGACCTACGGACTCTGTATTTTGGGGTCGTCTACCTACACACCCAAATTTTTAAAAATCTGTTAAATATTTTTGAGTAATTGCATGGAAATCAACTCACATATTTAATGAGCTGTGACCTTGGACCTGCCGACTCCGAACTTAGCCTGTATTTTGGTGTTATCTACCTACACACCTAATTTTTTAAAATCGATTGAATATTTATAAGTTATTGAGCGGAAACCAACTTGCATATTTATTGAGCTGTGACATTTGACCTGCAAACTCCAAATTCGAACTTAGCCTGTATTTTGCTGTCATCTACCTACTAAACACCAAAATTTCTTAATCTCCATTAAATATTTTTCGATTTATTGCGCAGAAAGCAAGTGGAGGGAGGGACAGACGGACGGACAGGAGCAACGCATAATGCCCCCTCCGGACTTCGTCTGTGGGGGCATAAAACTGCCTTTCTTTTGGGGTTGGTAGGTACATTTTTTTCAGTACACAAGAAGAAAACACAAAAACCTGAAATTTGACCATTCTGGTCAAAACTACTAATGAAGTACTTTAACTGGAAACCATACCGTACTACTTTTGTATGTTTTGTGGTACCTGGTCATATTTGGTGTTGAAACCCTTGCTATATTTGATGTAGGACAACATTAATCGCTTCATTGCCCTTTGCTGAACCGGTTAAAATTGTTAGTCACAGCTACACATGAAAAATATAACACTGAATTTCAACGGGAGACACCACAAGAAGTTAATTTCAATGAGAATGAGACAATGATGGTTGTGTCATCATGCGACGTCAACCTTCTATAAGTATAATATTTTCCAAAGTCAGAGACTTTCCAGACCAAAGTTCTGTTACACAAAGGTTAGCGATTAATTGTACGCTTGAGTGTCATGATGAATTGTATATTGTAGTCAATGCAATCAAATGTAAAACATGTTCTACGATGATTATCAAGCTTTGTGTTACTGGACCCAGAATCAGGGGTGTGAGTGGTCACAAATAAAAAGATCTGAAAAAAAGCTGAAGAGTATTGAAAAAGTCTGAAATATAAAAAACTTTTTGTACAGAGGAAAGCCAAATACAGACCTGCCAACATTTGAAAATGGAAAAAAGGAGTCCATGAATCGCGCGGAAAGCCGAACTCCCAACGGCGGGGGTCAAGGGGCCCGCCTTAGGGCCCCTGGCCTTGTGGGGTCCAGGGGCAAGGCCCCGGCGGGGGTGGAGGACATTTAGGAAATTTCACCCTAAAAACAAGCCTTCTGAAGCCCTTCTTGAGCTTTTTATGCATTGTCCTTTCTCTGGTGCCTTTCATAAGTGGCTTTTTTTGGCACCATGTATTACCAGTACCTCTCTTGAGAAAGTATGGCAGTTTCTTTCTACTCTCCATAGCCAATTTATGTACCATCAGAGAACTTAATGTTCTTGTGCTCAGGCTTGCTCTCTGCTTAGTTTTGTTCTTTACCACGATGGAAAATACTCTTTCAGTCACTGTTGCTATGAAAAATTAGCAGAACTGCTTTCATTGTTTTGCATAGGATTAGGAGGGAGTCTCTGTGTGCCTTTAACAGACTAAAAAAAATACAGCAGGGGTCTAAGTAAAAGTTTGCAAGAATCGGCACTGAAACGGCAGACTTGTAAAATCCAAAGCATTTAGCTAATTAAGCACAAAGCACATATAAAAATATCAGGGAAACATACATGTATAAGTTAAAAATTTTACCGTTTCTAAACCCTCAGCTGGCGAAACAATCCATTTCCCACACGGTATTCCAGAATTAGAACGGTAGTAGCTAGTAGCGGAGGCACGCAAGCGCTGCGCTGCATCGTATGCATAGAGTTACATTCGCACTACACGCGCTATGAATCCTCGCGATCGCGGGCGAACTGTCCAATGTCAATACACACGATCGCTGTCGGATAAATAGCGCGCTGGCCGTGGCTTGTTGCGCTTCGTATATGCACACACGGAGCACAGGCCCATCACGCGTTCTTATCCATTGAACTCTGAACGTACGCGCGCGTAGTGCATGCGTTTAATTAACGTTACGCACGGTATATACAGTAGGTACGATCCGACACACGTGCGTACGTACGTAAATGTAACATATTGAGAGGACTCAGAGAGAGAGAGAGAAAGAGAGCCGTAGGCAGACGGAAAGTGCGTCATTTCCCAAAGAAAAAAGAAAATCATCTGAAATACAAAGAAAACGGAGTTCTCCGCTTTTGGGCCGCTATAAATTCTGAAAAACGGAGAAACTCCGGAAAACCCGGAGAAGTTGGCAGGCCTGCAATTATAAGCTGAAATTCAGCTAAAAATCTGAAATCAGATAAAACTCTGAACTCTCACACCCCTGCAGAATATGCAAACATGATGTTTACATCTTGAAAATCAAACAGATTTTTTGCAATTCCAAAATTTTAGACATGGGCAGCTTCACCAGTATCAATAATAATAATAAGCAAATGTGGGGGGACACAATATCTTATAATAAAATGGCAGAAAAGGAGAAAGAGAAAAGTGAAGCATACCTGAGAAAGCTCTGGCTGAGATAGCCCTGGTTGGGAGAGACCCATTTGAGAGAAGCCTGGTTGAGATAGTCCTGGCTGACTCATGGGCTGAGACATGGACATGTTGCCCTGGGTTAGGACACCTTGTGAGAAGGACTGCGACACATCAGGCTGCAAAGAGATCCAATAATATTCAAATCATACATACAAGCTTGCTGACAAATATCGATCACAAGGTAGCATTTGCAGACTCTCAGCCCCCCCCCCTTTGACTTTGGGATACAATTCTAGCACAAGGTAAAACTGGGTTTCAGCCATTGTTTATCAAAAGAAAAGTTTGGATGACAGGGCATTGCATTTTGTTCTGTCTAATAGCATAAATTAGCATCCATTGACATAAACACACTTTTAGAAGAGAAAGCACAGATTTAAACCTCAGTAAGCACTTTGACTATAATTGCCCCCTATGGCCAAATAAAGGCAAATATACACTTAAGTTTCAAGCTAGCTACTGAAATCATGGATTTTATAAATTGGGAGAAACATTGTTTGGAAGTTGTTGTAATAGACATGGTTCATGAAATAACGCTCTGGTGAGTATCAAGTTACCTGGCTGTTCTGGGTGCTGTTGAGAGAGAGGTTGTACTGTGACATGTTCTGACTCCCGCTGTTCCCACTAGCTTTACCCTGTCCATTGCTAGCTGCATTATTCTGCTGCTGCTGACGCGGATGCTGCGAACCTTGGTAACCACGCCCCTTCTTACGGCCTCCTCCTCCTCCTGGGCTGCCAGAGAAATTGGGTCCTCTGTTGGGACCTGGGCCGCGAGCATTGGGTGGAGGGGGCTGGTTGAAGAAGCCAGGGGCTCCTGGTGGGATGGGTGGGGGCATGAACATGTTGACGGGGATGGGGAAGTTGGCTGCAGCGATGCGGGACTGGTTTGGTTGGATGTAACCCATCTGGTCATGGACACGTCCATGGTTGGCTGGGAAGTGAGATGGACCTGATGAAAATTAAGAAAGAATGGAGAATGGCATTCTTCACGTTTGTTTTTAGTTCCATCAGTTAAACATTTACATGATCGATAATTTTGAGTCTTTCTGGTGCTGAATAAAATATCATCAACTTGGGCATACATAAAATTTTTGTAAGATACATAAGTGTCCATAATCCTGACTGATTTGGATATGGATTGTTTGGTGGGCACATATTTTGTTGCAGAGCAAGTTATAGAATATAAAAGACTTCTCTACATTTATTCCCCAGATACCAGAAAATTAATGTATTCAATATGACCAGACATGACACTGGTTACAAAAATTTTCAGGAAATGAAAACAGTAGTACATATTCATTGCAAAAACTAGTGAAGAAAAAAAAGACCAGAGAAAGCATTGTAAACTTACCTCCATTAGACATCCTGGACCTGTCAAAGACACCACCAGGTGCTAGGGCTTCCCTGGCATCAAACATGGCCATACTCATATAACGACCTCCCTACACATCGATGAAAATAATAATGAAACAAATAATTGTGACATTATAACATTTATTACAATATCAAAGTTTTTAAATAAGTGTGGTGGAGGTGATTGGGAAATCTAACTCGTTTAATTTAAGAATAACATTCAACAAGGTAAAATTATTTGGATAGTGGTTGCAAAAGAGGATAACTGTGTTGGCAGTTTAAAGCCTCAATGGTTTTCAGCAAGTTTTTGCTCTCCAGCTCCACGATGAAAGGAATATACCATTATTATAAGAATTCCTCTAAATAAACCCTGAATGCTCACAACGCGAGTTTGGCTTTGCGATAATAACAGGCTTACCGGGTTGGAAGGGTTGATGAGCTTGCGAGGTTTGCTGAACTGGATCAAACTTTCCTTGAGATTGTTGAGTGGACCTTCCACCAAGACCTTCTGTTCCTTGTAGTATGTTAGGAGATGGTTCCACAGGGGATGACGTGACAATACCTTGGGGTTACCAACAATTATTACTCCATACCTAGATCATAAAATGAAAAAAATTGTTCGGGAGCTTATTTCATCAACATATGCCATCTGACAAGATATCTGATATGACAGCCTTCCTTTAGTTTGATTGGATGAGATGCAAAGGTGTCTGACTGCTATTATGGTCACTTTCAGATAAATCAAAACTACATCGGATAAAACATCTGACTTTCATGAAATGTTCCCCTGGACTTTGGTATGACTGCAAAGAATGTAGTGTATACATAAACCCAAAACAGGTGCTGAGATACCAGACACATTGGTATATGTGCTAATCATAAGATGAAAAGATTTGCACAGTGTTACTGTACTGTGGAGCGTTGTGGCCCAGTGGATTAGCCTTCGGACTTTGAAATAGAGGGTCGTGGGTTCGAATCCCAGCCATGGCGTAATTTCCTTCAGCAAGAAACTGATCCACGATGTGCTGCACTCGACCCAGGTGAGGTAAATGGGTACCGGTAGGAAGTAATTCCTTAAGAAGCTGTGTGCGCTATGAACACCTAGCTTAGCCGGGTAATATAGGAGTGCCTTGAGCACCTAACAAGGTGGATATGTGCGCAATATAAATATCCTATATTATTATTATTACAGATATGCATGGCAGTGTCTCATATCTAGCCAGATTGATGGAACACAATTTTTGCTTTACAATAATAATGATGTTGCATAAGAGAGAAAAACAACTGGATAAATGAACCAACTTCATTAACCATCTTGTTAAATGGCATTGTCTAACATAAACTAATAATCTCAAATAGCTTTCAGGAAACTTACCTTCCGCGAGTTAGTGCGACGTTTAGACGTCTGGGATCATTGAGGAATCCGATGCCTTGGTGATCATTGGCCCTGACGCAAGACAGGATAATGTAATCCTTCTCACGTCCCTGGAAGGCATCCACGCTAGCGATCTCCACCTCTTGGTAAAGCTTGACATTGAGGGGCCCGCTGTACTGCATGTACTGTACGATAAACGCACGCTGGCCCTCGTAAGGCGTGATAATCCCAATCTGTTCTGGCTTGACACCAGCACGCAGGAATCGGGTTGTCAGCTTCTCAACATTGGCTGCTTCGGTCCTACACAAATGAAGTAAAGAGATGCCCGTCATCTTCAGATAATGTTTTACTAGCAAAAAGAAAATTTTCTATAAGTAGCTCAAGTTGTATATTAATTATATCATGTACATTGCTCAGGATTCTTGGTGAATTCCAGTGTTTTTAATAAAAAAGAGGAAGAATTTGAAATAAATATTATCTGCATATGTCCTTTAAATCACAACTAAGAGAATGTACTGTGATTCAAACAATATGGGTTCAACAAATTCATCCTTGAAACCAGAATTCAGAGAATGTCTTGTGATTGAAACTGATACAGAATCAACATTTACATTTAAAGCCAGGATTGTGAATATGACTTGAACTGATATGGAATAATCAAATTTACCTGTTGAGGTAGGAGGTACCAGAACTGGCAATCTCTTCCTGCCCTGTGGTAGCATAGAAGAACATTGGCTTGTCAGGTTGAGGGAATGGGAAATCCACTGCACGGTTGATCCTCTCAGCTGTAACAGGCGAACACAAAAAATGGGTGAATTTTTAAACCTGCAAGAGACAGCCTGCACATATATGTGGATCCTCTATCGCACAGGGAATTTAAAAAATACAAATAGGTGGTTTCAAACCGCCTCGATCACAAGAATCCCCGTTAAATTACGAGAACTTTTTAAGGCTAAAAAATACCCGTTAATTATTCCTGCATTCACACCGCCCCGAAACACATCCTTCGGGATAAGTTCCCGAAGTTACGAGCACGCGCAGTATGGTCTGATAAGCAGGCAAGGCGCGAGATTCAAAATCACTAGCCCAGCAGCCACCCACGCCGCCGCGCCCAACGACACGCTGGGCTAAAAGTTCCCGTAATTTGCTTTCACATCGCCAAAATACCTGCGACCTTGGAAAAATCCCCACGAAATTTCTTGTAATTTCGCCAAGTACCTACTATTTAGCGGGTATTTTCTTTCGGGGAAATTACGCGTAGTTTGCTTTCACATTACCAAAATACCTGGTATTTTCTGATCGGGGTAAATTTCCCGATCAGAGAATACCTGGAACTGGCGAACTTCGAGGCGGTCTGAAACCACCTAATGTGTCAGCAGGCTCAACAAAGTACGCAAATGTGTGGCTATGAACCAGTGGAGTCAAACATGACTTCAAACCTCACTTCTAATCAATATGACAATGAAAAATGATAGATTTCAGAAAAAAATATTTTTTCAGAATAGGTCTGTGTTTCTTAGGGGAAGATTGCCTTAGACAGTATTTTACTTCTATTTATCAAAATATGGGCCACTGCAATACCAATAGAATGATATGATTGACAGCAAATGTGTTATACATTCATACACTAAATATTTATATTACATAGGTAATGCAGATTCGAATCAGTGATAGGTCAATACGCCATCACGTGACCATAGCTGCGAGGATCGCATTTGTTATATTCTAGGTTTTGACGTCACCTCAGGGAATATAACTGCATTGTATTGTCAATTGCAGCGTTATATTCACTAAGGTGACGTCACTCGCTGCTTACTGTAGTTTGATGTACGCGCTAGTGTTTACGCATCGATTGCACGAACGCGCTTTATGTATTTTCAAAATATTTTCTATTATGACGTAGATGGATCAGAGCTGTAGCAAGAATTTCGTTCGGGTTGGAGCCAGATGATGAATGCAATCTTTGATGGCGAATCCACATAGACTATATAATAAAACAGATATTGCTTGGTCTATCGTTTAAATAAATAACATTTCAACTCCCCTCCGAAGCTATATTTTTCCCTCAGGAGAATATTTTCCCTCAGCGCTGCACGCTTCGGGCAAAATATAATCCCTTGGGAAAAATATAACTCCATCGGGGAGAGGAAATGTTACATTCAAACTCTAGGTTGGCAATATCTGTATAATATAGCACCTTACCATTAACATGCCCAAAGCACTTTACAATGACATAAAAAGTAAATTCTGCTCTCCAAATGCTTACAAAAATATAAAGGGGATATTACTGAGACAAGTGGAATGCCTCTGGCCGTCTCACCTGCATCACGCGGTTCAATATAGCAGCAGTGCTGACTTTGAATACTACTCTAACTCGCACAAGATGTTCAGTGATACATGGTTACTCTTATGTCCACTTTTTATGAACTAGACCAATAAACTTACAGAGATATGATGGTTATTCACCAAAAAACCCCAACATGGCCAAAGTTCATTGACCTTACATGACCTTTGACCATGATCATGTGACCTGAAACTCAAACAGGATATTCAGTGATACTTGATTACTCTTATGTACAAGTTTCATGAATCAGATCCATAAACTTTCAAAGTTATGATGGTAATTCAACAGATACACCCAATTCGGCCAAAGTTCATTGACCTTTGACCTTGGTCATGTGACCTGAAACGTGCACAGGATGTTCAGTGATACTTGATTACTCTAATGTCCAAGTTTAATGAACTAACCCAATAAACTTCCAAAGTTATGATGGTAATTCAACAGATACCCCCGATTCGGCCAAAGTTCATTGACCCTAATGACCTTTGACCTTAATCATGAGACCTGAAACTTGCACAAAATTTTCAGTGATGCTTGATTACTATTATGTCCAAGTTTCATGAATCAGATCCATAAACTTTCAAAGTTATGATGGGAATTCAACAGATATCCCCAATTCGGCCAAAGTTCATTGACCCTAAATGACCTTTGACCTTGGTCATGTGACGTGAAACTCATGCAGGATGTTCAGTGATACTTGATTAACCTTATGTCCAAGTTTCATGAACTAGGTCCATATATTTTCTAAGTTATGATGACATTTCAAAAACTTAACCACAGGTTAAGATTTCGATGTTGATTCCTCCAACATGGTCTAAGTTCATTGACCCTAAATGACCTTTGACCTTGGTCATGTGAAATGAAACTCTAATAGGATGTTCAGTAATACTTGATTAACCTTATGGCCAAGTTTCATGAACTAGGTCCATATACTTTCTAAGTTATGATGTCATTTCAAAAACTTAACCTCAGGTTAAGATTTGATGTTGACGCCGCCGCCGCCGCCGTCGCCGCCGCCGTCGGAAAAGCGGCGCCTATAGTCTCACTTTGCTTCGCAGGTGAGACAAAAACGGATCTGTCTTCAGCTTAATTTTGAATATTTGTAATGAGCACGAACAGATATTGATAGAGAGACTTTTCCAGATATTGGGAACAGTGAAGCTAATACATTGCTGGCATTTCTTAAAGTTCATTTTTGGGATTTGTTAACAAAAAGAACTAATGAATTGAATGTGATTTCTGTCAACTCTGACTAATACCTGCTGTAACTCCATTCTGTAGGGACCCCTCATAGAAGATGTTTGATGGGAATGCACTGAGGGACGGGTGCATGCGGTACTGGACCTGAAGTCGGATTGGTCGGATTCCAAGGACGACGAGACGTTCAAAGAGAGATTGGCACAGGCCTGCATTAGCTGCCTTCTTGCACATGACAACGGGACCAAGCTGGCAATGATCACCGACTAGAACAAGCTATAAGAAATGGTAATTAGAATTCATGCTATCAAACACAGGTATCACAATTCTTTCGACATGCTGGATCAAATAAAAATTCTCTGTATTGGAATTGAAAGCATGAACTCAATCTTACAATATCCATTGATGCTGCATTGCAGCCGATATTGTTTATGTATACTGCCAGTTATACAAACCAACTGTGTGAGACTGATTTAGTGAAGCTAACTCAATACATCCCTGTTTTCTATTAAAGCTACCAAGGTGAGTTATATTGCTCTCATTTCTTTATTCACATGTCATCAGTGTGTAAATGACTCTCCATAATTCATGTACCTGCACCATTACTCAAGAATCTTACACTGCCAGCCACTTTGCGAGTAAAATTTCACTTAAACAGATGAAAACGAAGATGAAATAAGTACCTGTCTAGATCCAAGAACAGCAGGGATGAGGCACTCTGGCTCAGTAGACTGAGTGCTCTCATCAATCAATACAGCACGGAATCTAAAACGAGCAAAGCGTGGGTCACCAGCTCCAACACAGGTGCAGCAGATCACATCGGCATTCTAGGGAGAGAGAAAGATGGACCGATGAACAAAGAAACAAGAGAAGAATGACTAAAGGGGGAATAATTGCAAATATAAATAATATAATTAATCAATAATAAAGAAAGAAGGAAAGAGTCCACAAAGAGAATAAAGAGAGATATACAAGATAGAAAGAAAATTGAAAGACAGAAAGAATGAAAAAGGGAAGAAAGAAATAGAAAGAAAAAAGAATGTAAGAATAATGAAAACAGCAAGAGAGAGAGAGAACAAGTTATAATCTTCTGCTATACACTACTGAAATGTTTCCATTTCATCAGCTAAGATCAAATATGTTAAGATTTCTCGTATCTGTTAGTGATTGCAAATTCATGAAGGTTCGATGCAAATTTTGTGAAAGAGTAATGCATACCTGTAGTAGCTCTCGCTCACAGTTTCTCTTGAGAGTGCGGTACCTCTTCTCATCATTGCTTGACAGTTCTCCCATCTCATCCTTCAGAGCTTGGAGCTTCTGCATCTCTTCTGCTCCCTCCATGTTACGAACCTGATGATCAACACCAATCCAACATTAAGAGTTCATCTCAATGAATGGTCAAAGCTACTCCATGGGTTACAGTCTGCTTCTCAGTGTCATTGTTATCAATTTAGCTGTTGTAAGCTACTGACATTGAAGCATTTGCTTGGTAATGAGGCTACATTACAAATATCAAGAATATCTTGCCAGAATGCATAAGATTATACAACTGGGGCCTGTTACAGACAGAGACGATCGCAACTCTAAAAATAACGCGTAACTTGATTTTCAACCAATCAACAGCGCATTTGGGACTTTGCAATTGAATTTTTGACTGCGTTTAAACTTAACTCTTTCTGCAATGGGCCCCTGGTAACTCAAAGGTAACTACCAACGCCAACAGAACAGCAAAATCAAATCAAGTTCTCCATGGCAATTATAGGTGGTTAACTTTCAATGCATGTTAGTCTCATGTAGGTTGATATCCACAGACAGTTTCAGTGAAATCCTTGGGATTTGATTGATGGACAATCACTGGCTGTTATAATGCTACTTGTTTGTAAATGGTAAATTGTTGAAAACCTTCATGAAATCATTGCCAAGGTTAACTTTCTTTAGTGAGATCAGGGAGGCATTTCACAAACACTTGTCAACTGACAAGTTGTCAGGGGAGCATTTCATGAATAGGTTTGTCATTGATTTCATTGACTCATTTACTCTCAGCTAATCAGATGCAAGGATTTCTAGAAGTAGCTCAAAACATTTGTCAGTGAAAATCACCGACAAAAATCTTTATTAAACACTAACTCCCCTTATTTGACAACTTTCTATGGTTCTGAATAACTGATACCACAGGAGTCTGACTGTTACTATGGAACAGTCAGATAATACAAAATATGTTAGTGCTGAGACGGTGCCCAGATAAGGGGTTAGGATGAATTTCCAGTCTCTCAGGGGGAGATGTGCGAGAACCCCTTCATATAATTACCTGGTTGTGGAGGGAGAGGAAAGAGACGGGTGAATCAATGGCCTCCCTGCTCTTGGCACACAATCTGACGACCTTGAGACCAGTCTTATGAATCTTCTCAGTCAGCTGATCCACCGCGATGTTACTAGGAGCACACACCAGTACTTGCCTGAAAATAACAGCAAAATAAAAACAAATTTAAAGCTTTGTGTCATAATTTCAAGTCCAAAATACATGAAATTAGTTCAGCAACAATCTTAGCTTTGGGTAATAGTAAGCTGCAAAATAAGTTAATAGTACTAATGATATCATAATTTACATTCCATGTTTTACCTTGTCAAACAATTCTCCTTGACACTTTAAATCATAAAGCAGCATGCGTTGGATTTATACACATTAGGTTACTTATTCACTACAGTTCTGTCAGCTGTAGAATGACAGATACAATAACATTTATTTTTATTAAAGCTTAATACATTTTCACTTTAAACCAACATAAGACTGGATGTGATATGATTAAAAATTTCTAAAGTCACAAAGAAATAAAACTGAAAATGAAATGATCACCTACAGATTATTCAGCTCCACAGAATGATAACATTCAGTTGATATATGATTAACTATCTATGGGCATGCTAAAGAAGGTATCAAGTTTTACTGCAATTGTATAAGACTATAGGACAATAAATGTTAATCTTGTTTTCATCTTTACTGAATGATGAATGCATATCCTTACCCAGTTCCCTGCTTGGCCAGATGATAGACAATAGAAGCAGAGGTCACAGTCTTGCCAGTACCAGGTGGTCCCTGAAAGAAAAAGACAAGAAATATTGTTACAGGTTGAAACTAAAATAAAGGATACAAATAAGTTGAGGGTTTCTCAGTTCTAGTCCAGTTGATTTTAAACACATTGGCCGAATTCACAAAAGAGGTTTAACCAGGGGAGCGTTTCAAGAAAGGACTTGTCAGACGTTTTATCCGACAAGTCCCATTTTATCCGACAGTTACTATAGTATCAGTGCCTCTCAGCCAATCAGAATCAAGGAAAGATGTCAGATCTGACATCTTGTCAGACAAAAATCTTGATGAAACGGACCCCTGGAGGGCCCCTCCCCAACCATATGATCTCCCTATACACCCTGACCTGGTTCAGGCTAAGTCTATGGTCTTTCCACATAGCTGATTAGCAAGGACGAGCGTTTTAATACTACAATACATGCACTAGAGAAATCTACATGTTGATTTGGGCAATAAACCAACTTACCTGAATGAGACTTAGTGGGCGTGTGAGCACGGTGCGTACGGCTGACACCTGGGAATGATTGAGCTCCGGTAGTCCCTGGGCCGAGAACCGCTTAGGTAGGTTACACTTGAGAACGAGGTTCTCAACATCATGTCCCAAGAGACGATGATACAGATAGCTCGACACGGCGGTGTCATCCACTGCTAGAGTCTTCAGGGCATTCTGCATTCTGTGAGAAGCCAAAAAAGATTAAACTCACTTTCCTTAAGGAACGAGCTCATCATTATTCAAGGGGTAATACTTAATCTTATCAATTATAAAGCATATCAACATTTAATTATAATCAAACTTGCTTCTACAGCACTTATCAAATACATTATCAGAAGTTTTTAAGGCACTATACAATACTGCAGCATACACGTAATCAACTTCACTTGGCAGAGGATGTTACATGCTTCTGCATTTCAAGGAATGTACATGTATTCCTGCCATTTACGACACAAATTTATTTCAATTGGGTGGAGTGAAACACAATGAAATATAGGCGGAGTGATGTCACATCCGCTTAACGACGACAGCACTGACCTTAGTGCAATGAAAACAAAGTACAAGAAACGATGAAAGAAGCTAAGAAACAACACTGAAAAATTATGAAAGATTTGTAAACTTCCAGACAACAAAATGGGTTAACTCGATTATCATGGCGTTCAGTACAAATGCGATGGTTGTGTATTATGCAATTTAAGCATGCCAAAATGCCGCGCTGCTGTACAGGCCGCTAGTGCATTGTTTTCATCGGTCAGTCAGTTGATAGGGCTCGAGATTAAAATGCCTGGATGTTCGCCCTGGCCTATTGAAGGTTATCTGGATTGAACAAAAAAGTCAGAGTCAGACATGGTCTAAAATATAATAAACTCACCTGTCAAATGATGTTGACTTCCAGACAAAGTCAACAGCAAAGTTGGTGGTGAACTTGACAGGGATGTTACTACTGCTTTTCAATTCCACACAGATCTCATCGCTGTAGTCTGTTAAGTTGTTGTTAAAGGATTACATGGAGCAAATTTTGGCCACAAACTAACTGTGTACGGCACATATTTACACGGATCAAAATTTTATCATGTGTTTCAGAACATGTTTCAATGTCTTGTGTCATTTAAGAAATATTTTTAGCATATTTATTAAATGGAAAATATGCAATGAGCACATCATTTCCCCCTGCCCAAATATGAAAGGTAATATGGAGTACTATGACAACAACTCACACAAAATATTTCATGTGATAATAATAGAATACAAATTCTTAAAGAATGCAACAAAGTACCCATGAGTGTTTGTATTACTAAATATTATGCCCAAAATTATTCCAGAATAAAAGAATTGCTTAGTAATAATCATTCACCATTAGACGTTTACTTTAAAGTCACATGTATTCGACAGAAAGATATTTGAGTTATATCTATTTAGTTAATAGTGTTCCTTTCCTTGATATTCAAGTGACTCTCAAGCAATTGCTTGGAATAATTTTTTTTCTATGTTTGTTGATTATGCCAAATATGTTAGTATTTTAGTAATTAGCAAAATAAACAATCCATTCTCCCATGAGAAAGACCTTTTCTCCAAGCCGTAATATAACACATGCCCCCATGAACCTATTCATGTTGCCTTGCATAAACTAAATCACAACTTTCCATGATGATATGATAACAGACACCTTGATCTTTAACACACCCTCTTTATAAATCTTTGCTAACTGCAACTACTGTACGTGCATTTGGCTTTAATTCACTCAAAGGCCATACTTTGTTCGCAATATCAATTCAAGGATACTGTCTGGAGTCTTGACCACATGAGCTAAACCAGACCAGGGCTCTCTTGGGTCGGTGTAGCGGACCCTCAGTTCATCACCATGCATCAGCTTCAGATCTGAGGGAAAAATCAAACGTCAATTTCACATCGTCAACCCAAAAGCATTGTTTTAGCCTTTAGAATATACAATGAATCAAATTCCATAACCTACTGAAAATAGACACTTGTTCTATCAAATATCACAATCTACGAGCTTTAATTCTGTACAGGTTAATACATTTATGGACTCCACCTACAAGTACCAGAATCTTCACTCTGATTACTGCTGTTCTACGAAATAATATAACCTGCATGGATAAGCCCTCAGTTCGGTAATGTTTCAAGTATTGTCAAGTTTGAAAGTCTATCTACATCATATTTTTTTTAACCTCTGTATAAGGCTTTTGTGCCATTGAAAAGCAGAACAAAATTTTAATTTATAACAGTTTTAAAGAATCCTTTAAGAGAATTGGAAAAATATGGAAATATTCAGTCATCAGATGATGGGGAGAAATAAGGGAAGTTGACCTTTAAAAATAGGAAAATCTTCAAAAAACTGTACACAAAATATATCCATAAATACAGATACTCTGAACCCTAAAGCAAGAAAAAAAAATTACACAGGAAACTGTCAGCATGAAAATATTGCAGAGATAATTTTTTCACTAACCTTCTTTCTTTGGGAAGTTAAAGGTGGCTCTTGTTTTGCGGTTGAGACCAATATCCCAACGAACAGTGACCCCTTCTTGGGTCTGGGTCTCCTTCAGCTTCCTGTCATAATCAGCTTCCATCTTGACAAGAGGTCCAAAGATATTCTGATACATGTATGCATCCTCATACCTAAGACAGAACATAGTATAACAATCTGTGTGAAAACTTAAAAAATTTGCTTCCCGTTAAAAGATTACACCATGCTCTAATGATATGCACGAATAAATATAATAATCTGTGCAAAACTTCAGTTACTAGATAAGCCACTATGCTCTAATATTTTGCAAGGCTGCAGGTCCTATGAAAGGTCCTAAGATATGGTTTCAGGGGTAGCAGTTGTCTTGGAAACCTGCCCTATAATGGAAGGGTGTCCTGTGCAGAGGTGTCCACAGTATATGGTGCAAGTCTGTGCTAATATTGTGGGAAGCAACATCTGTTGAAATCCTGATTACATTCTATGTTTACCGTGTTATATTCGCTTGTGCTCCAATGTTGAAGAAAATCATTTTAGCTATCATTCCCAGACTGATGCTTTGTTTGCCATGTGTTGAACTCCATGGTTTGCGATTTGTGTTGCATCAGCTACCATTAGCTAAACCACTGTTAAAGAGCATATGTTATTTCAATTTTGACCCATTTCATAACTTCTTCAAGCCACTGTAATTTTGACATTATTGTAAATAGCATGGCACCCTATTTTGTGATTGGCTGCAGAACCGTGTTACCATGGTAGCTGCCATAATGGCTGAATTGTGAAACGAGGCCCCTGGACAACAAAATAAGGAACAGTTAGACTACCTAAGCATGACAGAGGCAGGCTCCTCATCAACTCCTGGTTTCTCAAGGTCCTCCAGGGTGGCCTCCGGGTTCTCCTTCCACAGCTCCTCCAGGCGGTTAAGCTGAGAGGCAGAGATCTGACGAGCCCTCAGCTGCTCCTGCTCAGTAGGGATCTTGACTAGCCACTTTAAGAAGCAGCGGTCCTGGATCAGAGGCTGCCACTGGCTTGGATCCCTGTGGAGATAGCACACAACATAAATCAATAATGGAGACATGTAAATTGTGGATTTATCATTATATTTATAAAACAATAGATTGGGAATTTATACGTAAACTCTCTGTAAAATTGAAAACCAAAAACGTGACCCCTGGAAAGCATAAATTTAAATGAAAATATAATTTAACATAACAAGAAGCTGAATATTATTCAACTCTCCTGCAAAAATATAGAGAAATGATTAGTATACAAATAAATACAGGTTTTTGTAACAATATTTCACATTACTCAAAATTATCCAGAAAACCCTTTCATGATTCTTCTATGGTAATGCATATAAAAGTACATGCAAAATGAGAAATATCTTGAAAGGTTTCTTTATGGCCATTCGTACCAATTCATATCCTTCAAGTTGCTTTGAGTGGCACAAGGTTGACGGCATAGCAGAACGACCACAGAGTCGGCCTTGGCTGGGATGAACCCTAGCAAGAAGACATTGCGGCATCCGCAGTTGTAGCATTCCAGAACGGTTTCCCCAAGGGGACTGTCCTTATGGAGGGTCACCTCCTTGCACTTGGCTCTCACAAGATGGTTAATGATATGGCTAGATAAAATAAAATGGGACAGACAAGAAAAGAATCCATGATTCAGTTTGTAAAAAAAAAAAGAGAGAGGTTGCAAACCAAAACTTGCCAGCAATTAGCCCAGGGATCGTTTCATAGATCTATATTTTACAAATGACTGGTACACATGTAATCTTGCACTAATTTTTCCTTGTGTTTCAATGAAGTTGGAGAGAATATAATTTTCTTTTAACCCTAAACAATTTGTACAAATCATAAGCATTGCAAATTCTGATCTCCAAATTCACATTTTAACATTAGCTGATAGGAATTTAAAATGCCTGAGAATGTTATGTAGCATCCAAGAACATGAAACGGTTAACATCAATTATGAACAGCCCCCCCCCCCCTCAAAAAAGTGGGCAGTTTTTGTATCACAAAACAACAAATCAGATTATCTGATATAAAGTTGACTTGCACCAGATACAAGATGTAGAACGTGATTTTAGGGGTTAAGATAAAGGTACATGTGAACACAGAAAGGAAATTATTCATACTGGGAAGAAAGAATGTACCGGTACATGTAAATTGCAAGAAAACTAAATCCCTACATGGTACTTTCCTTTGTGAAATACAAATCAAAATAATCTGGGGGAATTAAACTAGAGGCTATAAAGTTTTGTTGAACTTACCTGCCAGAGGTGTTCCCTCGTCCATTGCAAAACCATTTCTTGGTTCCATTGCAGAGAACAACAGCAGCAGGGTCATGAATGCCACAGTACCTGATGAAACAAAGCAAAACCAGTGAAATTTTATCTATGCCCAAGTTCCTAATAAAAGTGCAACTGCAAACCCTTAAGGGTGGTTTATATTTTCAGAACTTATACTTCCTTCAGTTTTGACAGAGGGAGCTTTCAAATTGTCAGATAATCCCTGAAGCCTCTGAATTTTCTTCTTTGAAAACAATTTCATCTTTGAATGGAATCTGGACACAAGTGATACAATCATTCAATCAAATAATTGTAAATCACCACTATGTCCAACAGTGTAAACACTTGAAGCAGACCAAGTCATAACATTTTGCAGACATTGTGAAGTTACAGTACTAACAGTGGAATTGCTTCAAATTCCTTCAATGATGTGTACATATTAATAAGGACTTTGTTTGAATACTTACTTGCAGGCATGGTTGGGTAAATCTTTGGAGAGCACAGTTGCATCTTCTTCGTCTTCCTCAAAGGTCAATTCTTTGACCTGTTGTCCTACAGCAGTCACAGACTCGTCTATCCCATTGGTTTGACTAGCATCCACCTACACATGTACATTGTAACAAAAAAATATAAAAAGGTGATCAAATGACGCATGCAAACATTACAATTACTTGTACATGTATAAGCTACTTTTCCATTGAAGGATCGCAAAAGCCTATAAAATGTTAATGATATTGATATTGATAGCACAACATGGCCAAGGTTCATCGACCCTACGTGAACTTTACCCTTCATCAAGTGACCTGCGAACCATACATTTATGTCCAAGTTTCATGAAATTGGCCTTATACATGTACAGTGATTCTTTCAAAGTTATGAAGACATTTGAGAAACTTGTTTTTTCCATTAACAACATTAACAAAGTAAATATTGGTAAATAAACATGATTTAAGTTCATAGCTCTACTTCTAAATGACCTTTGATCATGATTACATGTATGTCTAAATTATGTATGTACATGTACATGTAGCCTGAAACTCATGCAATCAGTGATACTTCATTCATTCTACCCTTTTGTCCAAGTTTCATAAACTATGTACGTCCATTTTCTTCCTAAATTAAGATAATAAAAAAAAACTTAACCTTGGTAAAGCTTTCAATGTTGGTGATGCCACTGTCAGAAAAAGAAGCGCCTACATGTGCATGTATATTCTCACTCTGCTATGCAGGCGAGACAAAAATGACCTTGCTCCTTTGAATTCTTATTTCCAAGTCCTGGATAATTATTAATCATCAAATCAATGGGAAATGCTGGAAAAGATGTAGTGAAAGATGTAGTGCCTTTAATATCATATTGGATTCACTCAGAGATGCTATCCATCTTTCAGAAAAGCTTCCCAGCAATCCTCATCAATTTGTCTGTAAATGATACTAGATAAAAAGGATGCTTGTGGGATTCCTGCAAGAACTTGTGCTGTCACTAACTTTGTTGGGCGCTAAATTATTTGTGTATGTATGTGTGTAATTCATTTTTGTATACATGAACCGTAACCGCTTGTGTGTCTGGAAAATCGATTTTGAACAGCCATTTTTTAAAAAAGTTAACGAGAAAAGTTCCATCAATTTTTAGTATTTACGGTACCTGTTACAGTAAGAAATATCATAGAGGTCAAAACTGAAGAAGATGTAGGTCTACAATCTACTGAATGAATTCCTATTTTTTGTGGAATCCAAAGTCAAAATAAAGGCTTCAAAATTCATAAGTGTTCAGACACCTAGGGACAGTGATTTTCCGCGAACACAAAAAATGGACGGAATTCACAGAAATGGCCTTTGGAAACGGAGAGTGGCATTTCAAAAGGAAAATCATGGAAAACATACTTTTCCTCAGAATACACAGAACAGCAACATAAATTAGTATTACTCCAAAATCTCAACAAAATACAAATATTAAATTGCCCCCAAAACACAATCTCTCACTTCACTACAATCACGACAATGCACACATAGTGACTGCTCTTCACTCCATCGCAGTACTCGATCCTACCTCTCGCCCCGGTCCTTTCCGGCCGTGCCGGCGGGGTGCGGTTGATCGGCCGTATCGAAAACATTCACAAGCAGGTCGTGTGTTGCTGCCAACTATCAGCGCTGATACATGTAGTTGTCGCGCGACAATATTGATGAAACACCCCCCTAGTTCAGTGGTTGAAGCGGGACATTTTAGCACTTGATTTTGCCGACCTCTATAAGCGTCACGTAACTAGGTTGCATTAACAATGGATCCAAGATGGCGAAGACAACAAATGTGAGAAAACTCTCTTCTACTTTTATTTCTTCATCCCATTTCTGCGATTTTTTTCCTATTTATTAAATTTCAATATAACCAAACGTTGCTAACAGATATTTTTACCCATGTACTACATGATGTACATAAGTGTTAATGTCAGATTCAAATTATATTTTTAAGGCGCTGTTTGGTGCATTTGTATAGTTGCATTTTCCTTCCCGACCTAGACCAAAAGCTTCAGTCTCTGTATTTTGGTTGTTCCGCTGAACTGCGTTGGCTCACTCACCAATACATAGACTGAAAAGCTTGGAGGCCCGTACGTACAGACAACGTATTTTAGCAGTAACGTTAGATTTAACAGCGGAAACCCGATTTTCCGATCGTTTTTTTGTACATAAAATGTCATATTATGAAAAATAAATCACGTCCATATTTACGAAAAAATGTTTAAAATTCAGAAATATCGTACCTTAGACCTCAGTTACCGCTAATTCTCTTGAAATGATGATCGAAACATCGTCATCTTCGATCCTTTCGTTGGTTAACGTAAGTTGCCATCTTGGATGACGTCATCATCATTACAGACGTATTTACCAGTCGCTACCTATCGCGATTTGTGCCGCTGCTTTGCGCTTGGACATATTGATGTGCGTGCATTCGGAACTTGTCGCTCGCATTGATTGGCCAAGATATCGAAAATTTAATCGGAAAGCCTTGATACAAGCACAACTCGTTGACGGCTGCCATATTTTCCTCTCCGGCAGAAAGTAAAAAAATAAGGAATAACCCGGGGAATAACTCATCGGTAACGTATATTTTCGAAATAATAAATAATGTATATAGTATCAATAGAATGATTAGAGTCTAACGAAATTAGTGGACCTTCGTCCAAGATAATATAATGTCATTTAGAATCTAAAAGAAGTAAAAAATCTGGACAAATCCCGTCCGCCGAATTGTCGGACCAGATTACACATGAAGGCTCGTACTGACACATTGCCGTCGGTAAATGGGGATTACAGTAAAATGTCAGAAATTGTTGAATAAATCCCCAGAAACGACGGTTATTCCTGTCTATTCCCGACCAAGCACCAGGCGTTAGGGGATAAAGGTACGAATAGTATGGTGAGACTACTACATATCGACCACCTCTTTTGAAACCGACCACCTTGCGCGCGTTAAAATTATTGCGTATTACAAACGATACGCGCAGGAGAGTAGGCGCAGTGTCCATAGAAACGGTAAGAATCGATTTTACGATGTACGAGAAAAAAAAGAAGCAACAAAAAGTAAATATTTAGTAGAATTAATCAAAATTGTATTGACCAGACCCAAAATCCGCAGAAAAACCAAGAAATCCGATAGGAAACGGCTTTAGAACAAGTATCCGTCATCAATCGTCGAATCATGTGCCGGAGCTCGCTATGGAAGTAGGGAGACGATCATTTAGCATGTTGACATCACAGAACTGATCTGGAAGAGTCAAAATACTTCGCCACAGCGACAAGAATAGGCCGTAAACTTAGTGTATCGCGGGTGGTCGGTTTCAAAAGATGGGTGCAAATGAGCAAATGTAAAATCGTCGCATTCGTTGTTCGTCGATATATACGCTGATTGAATCGGAGTCGCCGTGAGAAACATGGGAATCTGATCTGCTCAATTTTCTACACAAATGAGATGAAAACAGGGTAAAATTGATCAATATTTTCGCAGATACAATGCTTAGAAGATTAGGTGGTCGATAAGGGGTAGTTCCAACCATACTATGATTTTTACCCTGGCCCAGAACGCCTCCAGGCTAGTCAAGCAATCAACATCCCGATGCCAGGCCATGAATAATGACAAAACAATGCAATGACAACTTTGTTGGTGGCTTGTGATATTACCTGACTCTGAGATTGTGAAGCCAAATCCAACTGGGATGCTTGGCTTTGAGAAGCTTGTGTCTGTGAAGGTAATGTAAAGTCCCCCACATTGTAGTCAAAGTCTGTGCCTTGCGTGTCGGCTCCCAGCAGGTCATGTTCTTCCGCATCCAAAAACGTGAGCAAGCTCTGCGAGCTGGGTCCGTAGGCATCTACGCTCATTTTCTCTCCGTTCTCCTTTGTATCAACAATTCAATCAAAGTACAATGAACACATATGGCACGAATGAGACTGCCCCTATAAATTAATTAATGTAAAATGAATGTTTAGCCGTAATATTTCAGATTTTACAGTCCGGTACCAGATCAAAAAAGTCTCCACGGTGTCGCAATGCAATTCCATATACAACACGCGCGCGCGCTGGACCGGTATTTTGCATGAGAGACAAACGTGTACCGTACTTGAAAATGCGTGATGATTTGCGCGCGATCAACGCAACGCGTGTGTGTGTGTGTGTGTGTATTTGAGTTTTGTCAGACGTGTATCAATCAGATATGATTATTTACGTCTGGACCGACCTTTAACGTCACCATCCGAAAGACGTGACCAGGGCTCGAACCTCGAACCTCTGCATCAATTTGTAACTTCCCCACAGCTTGGATTACAGGCGCACGCCACAACGCAACCTGTCCATTTTTAGCCTCAATCAAGTCCATTATTGAAGATAGTCCTTTGATGAATTAATAGGCATAGAGAATCAGGGGCGCGCCATATCATTTCGATACAGGAAGGGGGGGGGGGGGGCACGACCTAGAGGTGACGCCATTCTTATCACCTCGCTTCCCATATATGTAAATCCCATACATTAGCTGGTTCCAAAAGAAACTTTTCAAACTTTACAACTTTAAATAGGGCACTGCTGTTGATGTTAATTTCCTGTATAGCTTCTTTGTGCTTGAACGCCTATCAGCTTTCAAGTTATGCCATGTTTTAGGTATTTATTGCGAAGTGATAAAATATTATATTCAAAATTGGTGATGCCAAAAAATGCATCTGCCGAGCTCTCTACCATATTGTTCTCTTCATTTATTTCTTTCACAAAATATCTAAATACAAAGAGTTGCTAAAAATATGTACTAATAATAATATACATAGATATATGTGGGTTGGTTTCATGATATGGAGGTGCACACAAGTTTGTTTTTGTCTAATAAGATTTTGTTATTCATTCATTTTATTCGTTTTAGTCATTATACTTTTGTTCTTACGATGCCGACAGTTTAGCGCTTAGAAACATCTGTATGAAGCGCCTTATAAATGTTATGATAATAATAATTAAATAATAATATCAATAATAATAATAATAATTATTATTATTACCAATGATAATAATTATTATTATTATCAATAATGAATTTTTTTATTATTATTACAGATGATGTGAGACAATACCAATTCAGCTTCCATAATTATGGACTCCGAGCTTGGAATGCCGTCATTTGCTCGTGCATGTTATAGATGTTGATTTCAGCCCGAATGGAGAGGAAATACCCCACCACAGTGAGTCCCATACACTAGGACCTACCTCATCATCATCATATAGACAGAGAAAAGCATTTTTCGAAATGAAGTTTTATTGGACATGGACTGAATATTTGATCGCCTGCATTTCTCTTGTAGCGCCAGCTAAAGGCTCGGTATTGTAGGATTTGTTTTGTTAGTTCTTAAATGCATGTGACCATCTGAATGATTCAATCTTGGATGTGTGATGGTAAAGGGTTTCAAGCTAATTTATCGAAGTCCAACCGGGTGAAACTATTCAGAATGGTGTGTCTGAATAAAAAAAAAGTCCCACCGCACACTTTCGGCAAAAACGGGGGGAGGGGGGGGGTGGCTTTGGTAGAAGGGTTGGATTTTTTTTAACCATGCATGTTAACGCCATGAACGCGTCACACCCTTTCGCTACAAGAGTATTTACCCCCTTTTATAGACAAAAATTATTACCATCACTTCAATCTAATCGTATCCAGCTTATTCTCTTATACATTTTTACCAAATGAATATAAAAATGCAATATTGGCGCTTCCGAGTCATCGTACAGGCCTGCATTATCTATCGATGAATTCACCCACACTATAATGGAGATATTTGCAAGTCACATCATGGCGGAAGTTGGACAAATAAAATCTTTCATGCGTTCTTAGTTAGGTGTCCAATTTGCGACGGGAAATGAGAGGCATATTAGGGTTTGAATGAATATTTCATGACAGTCGTCGGCCATATCTTGTTTAACCGAAACCCCCAAATGAAGCGATCGTTAATACAAAAAGGTCGGTTCCTAGAACTATCCTTTCGATGGTAAAGAACTTCTATAACTTTCACTTTGCATAAATCGATAAGTTGCTGGGGACGAGACCCGTTGCAAATGCTAATTGAAACCAGAATACTTGTATTTTCCTCAGCCAAAGAATGTTTATACATGTATGTATGGAGAAGTAGGTGATGCAATGGAAAGATCGTATTTTCACTGTTTGGATGACGATAGTACGATCTTTATTGTCCCGAATGCTTTTAGTTATTTATTTTCCTGGTTTTTAAGTGTGAAATTGTCCTGGTTTTGGTGTACACAGATATTTCTAGAATGATTATTTCAACGTGAAATAATAGTATTTAATTCCCCATCACATGAAAAAAAGACGGTCAACAATGTCCAAAACAGTATATGTAAAGTCCAATCCACCGGAATGTTGAGTTTAATAAACATTTGAAAATTAAACACACTGAAAATTTCATCAAAAACGGATTATATAAGTTTATTATGACTTTTCGACATTTGTATATTACGTAACAGTTATATATTCTTCATTGGTTGAAGTAGTATATATTGAAATTCACTGCCCAATGACTTTTAAAGAATCACCAAGCATTACTATTTTCAAGCGCAAACTTAAAAAGATGCTTATTTGTCAATACTCGACACCAACAAGTCAAACTAGTATAAACATATAACTGTAACTAAACGTATTTAAATCTTTTATTTAGCTATCAATAAATTTTGTCAAATAGTATTATTCTAGATAATGTCACTACACTGCATAAAGACCTGTGCACCTGTCATGTTCCTCTTTTATTTTTCAGTTTTATTTGCACCCTGCACCCTTTTCTCCCTCCCTCTTTCCTTTGCTTCTTATAATTTCTACTTAAAAATATTATCGTTATCATTACCATTATTATCTAAATTACTTTTCATTTTAAGTGGTCGCTTATTTCCTGTATTTTGGTATTTTGTAGATTACGTTTCTTAAGTTCGTTTTCCGTCCGTCTCTTATATATATATAAGTTATGTTAATTAGTATTGGAATTAAATTTAGGGACTTGCCTTATTTACAAGCTCTGCTTTTCTTGGCAAGTCCCTCCGCTCAGTTAATTCAATTATGAAATGCCATTGAACTGTATTGAACGGAAATCCTTAAATCTAAATCTAAGTATGAATAAAGGGAGTCGAGGAAGACACGCTCTCCAAATATACATCGCATTTTGTTATTTGAAATGTTGAATAGTTTATTTTTCACAATTCATCACAAAACATGCACAATCGTTGTTATTGTAAGCATAATTTATTATGAATCAGTGAAGAACTTCTTTATCGTAAAAGCTATATGAGATATCACAAAATATGAAAGAAATGTTGAATGTGTGACATCTTCGTCTCTCTCATAATTTCTGTAGCCTAATTCTTTTTTGACAGAAAACGTAACTTAAAATGCAATACATTTCTTATTTTATATTCGGTTTTTAATGTTATTTAGGTGGAAAAGATGTTTCAAACTAATTCACTCGTCAGAAATTAGATTTATCAAAATTGACCGTTGGGTTATAACTAGTAACAAGTATGTTTCATTGTGATTAATATATAAATATTTTTGTAAATTTATTAGGAAAAAAGAAAAGGAGACTTTAACCAAAAATTATTTTTATAAAATTGAATTATTATATCTTTCTCCTGATAGCCCTAGCCAATTAATTGCAAGGTTTTTTTTACACTGAAGCAAAATACACGTAAAACTATTAACGTTAACAATCTAAACGAATGCACCTTCCACGCTGTAAAAAATATTGTGTAAACTTTAACCGGTATGAGGGTAACTATGTGTCCGGCCAATTTGGGGCAGTATTTGCAAAGACATCCTCATTCACAGAAACCAAGTGCACAATGAAATGTAGTTATACCGACCATGCTTTAACATCGTTAAACATATAGGCCTAGAGCAATATTTATAAAATTCTTCACTCAAATGTGCCACGCTGGAAATGTACACTAACCCACAAACCTACTCACCCATCCCACATACTAATTGCACATATCCCAGCCTATTACTAACATTCACTTTTTTTTCATACTGTTTTATTCTGATTCATGAACAAAAATATAACATTTCAATTTAACATTTCAAAACACATAGAATAATATTTTACATTTCATATTTTGACTTTTTTTCACTAACTTAATACAAGCATAAATCATATATAACTTAAAGGAGAAACAATGAAATCAGTTATAAAAATGGTTGAAACGCCACTCCTCCCCCCGCCCCAAACAAAAAGTCTTCCCTTGCTCATTTGTGGAGGGCGATTTATACATGGAATACAAAGAAAGAACAAACAAAGGAGACCCAAATCCAAAACAAACCAATAAACAAATAGATATACTGACACTAGGATCCCCTTAAAAAAGTACATATAATATGCCTAACACTTTTCCTTTCATGTATCAAATATTCAACAATGATTTAAAACTATATGAAATTACTTGGCTTGCACTCATCAAAAACAAAGCAAATCAAAAAAAAAGACGAGTAAAAAACAAACAAACAAAAAAAAACATCCCAAAGAATCACCCATCCCAAAGGAAAACTTTATTTTCCCTCCCCCCAAATCACACATACACCCACCCTCACATACACACACACACCCTCACACCCACCTACACAGTCACTTTCTCCCAAATCACACCTGGATATCGCCCTCAGTCCTGTCATTTCGGTACATTCTCTCCCATTTTAATAAATGCTTGTCTAACTTGTTCCTTTTAATAGCTATTGCTTTTTCTTCATTTCGATATTCTACGACTCTCTGAATACTCTCGTCTTGAGTAGGAACTCTACCTTCTGACCTTGATCTAAAAATGATATATTTCATTAAAAAGATTACCGTGTTACAAAATTTCACTTCAAGATCGGATCCATTAATTCCCACATGTATATCTTTCCACTCTGCATTTTGAAGCTTTATCAAACTAAGTTTTTCAATGACCCTCTGCCATAAAGCTTTAACATCATTACAAAGACAGAATAAATGTTAATAAGATTCCGGGTTATGTTTACAGAATGAACAGATATTAGTATCTATAAAACCAAATTTGAACAAATGTTCGTTGGTGTATATTGCACCATGAAGTAATTTATATTGAAATTCTCTTACTTTTGGTAAGATTATTGTGATTCTAGGTCTTATAAATATTCCTGAGATTTCTTTTTTTTAGACATCAAAATTATTGTGGCCATCCCTTATTTGTAAAATATAGAGATGTTGTAAATTTATTACAAAATTTTCATAAACCTTTCTAGAAGGTACATCTTTCAGTAAAATTATCTTTCCAAACATCTTCAAAGAGATATTGTACTTGTGTACGTCATTCGAGCATAAATGGTGGAAATTCCCATTATATTTTCCGCTTTTCAAAATTACATCAGTTAACTTCCAAATTTCCATGATATTTTCAGCACTCAAACCTTAATTATGAAAATAATCGATTGTTCTCACCTGCTCTTCCTCGAAAATGTGACCTACTAGATAAATATTTTTCTTAAACAAGTCTTCATCAAAAATCATTTTACCTCTCAAAATATAATCTTTATTATTGAAAAAAATTGGATTAGCTTTTCCTGCACGAAAATTCCGATTTTCCTCCATATCTTGCCAAGCCCTTAACATCTCAAAATAAAACACTGGTGCTTTTAAATTTAATAATTTAACATCGTAATTACAGAGTGAAATAAACCTACCTCCCACTTTTCTAAAGCTATAGTCAAAATAACGCTTCCAGCCCATATTTCTTTCCCCATAAAGCAACCGTTTTAACCACATTACTCTTTGAGTTTTCACAAATAAATCAAAATCTATCATCCTTAAGCCGCCATTTCCGTAGTCCTGGTAACAAATGTCTCTTTTAATTCTGTCTTTTCCGTTCCATATAAATTCAAAACAAATTTTCTTGATCTCTGTTACTACCCACTTTGGAACAACTAATGATGACGAAACATAATTCAGTTTTGACAAGGCATATGTTTTAAGCAAATGTACTTTCCCCATTATTGTCACGTCTCTCTGTTTCCACCATCCCAGAATCCTTTTTATTTTACTCAAAATCTCCTTATAATTCAGGTTTTCCATCCCCTTTACATCCAAGGAAAAATATACGCCTAACATTTTCATTTCCGTTACAATATTGCCAAATGGTAGTGTTCCCAGGTCATTCCTGTTTTTTCCTATCCTCATTATATTAGTTTTTTCTATGTTAACCTTTAAACCGCTTAAGTCATGGAAAGCTTGGAATATGTCCTGTATTCTTTTAATTGATGTTTCATCCCTAACAAACAAAGTCATGTCATCGGCATATAAAATTTGTCGAACTTCAGAATCACCAAATTCCACTCCTTTAATAACACTATCATTCCTAAGCGCGTGAGCCATGGTTTCTATAACTACCAAAAACAGATACGGTGAAAGTGGGTCACCCTGCCTTAACCCTTTCTTAATATCAAAATAACCAGTGGAGAGACCTCCATTCATAATACAACTACTAATTCCGTTATACATGGTTTTAACCCAAGAACAAAAATACTGTCCAAACCCAAATATTTCTAATACTTTAAAAAGAAAGTTATGTGAGACAGAGTCAAAAGCCTTTTGGAAATCGACTGCTATAAGGAAAATCTCTTCCTCACAGTAATTGTTACAGTGAAAAATTACATCATCTATCAAACGTATAGCTTCACCAATGTGTCTGTCATTTATATAGCCAACTTGATCAGGAGAAATAATGTCATTCAAAACGTCCTTTATTCGTTTTGCCATTATCTTTGCGATTATCTTGTCTTTACACACACACATCCTCCCTCTCCCAACACACACATTCCCTCTCCCTCACACACACACACTTGTAAACGCAGACATGGATACTATCTATTATCTCTCATTCAGGGACCTTCACCTACAAATTACTGCCATTTTTATTTATTTAGATAACGCAAACCGCTTAAACAACAAAATGCTTGCTTATGTGTCCACAAGTACCCTCTCGAATAATGTTCTTCATATTTCATCTGCTAAGATCACGATTATTATCACTCTCTTATAACGACGACAGAAAATTTTTGAGTAAAGCACCATCTCAGATAAATGCATAAAACGCTCTCTTAAAAAAAAGAAGACAAAAAGACGAAATGCATACGCTCTCAACCAGATCTGAAGTCTGCACTTCCGCCGTTTTTGACCGACTTCAATTTCCCGCCAAAGAGTAGATATTCGATATTTAACCTAAATATGCCAGGAGACCTTTATGTATGGATGACCACCATCTCCGAAAAAATGGGATTTTCTGTCTTGGGATATTCTATCCATCAATAACTCACTCTTTCAAAATGTTTGAAATGAGCAGTTAACTTACAGCGACCGCAATGTTGAGTATGAAGCAACCTGCCAAAATTTACACAGCAATTCTAAAATTACACCATCTTGTTTGTTTAATATTAAAAAAACGGAAGAAAGCATTTGTATTTTGATTATTCATCATTTATCGCGACAACTTACAACAAATATGCTCAGCATTTTGTAATAAATTTTAACAACAATATTTCGACACGAGTTCTGCCACGGAAATACTACATCTTATTGATTTTTACTCGCTTGCATGATGTATCGAAGAAATAATTTTTCAAAATTTCAAGATTTCATTATAGGCACGGAGAAGGTGGACGTGATCTCTTCTTTGATCATGCTTCACACGCCCCCCCCCCCTATAAACAGTAAAAGGAATATTATGTCATGATTGTGTGTTACCCATTTTGGCGCCAATGTTAGATTTGATTGATTTTTAATATATTTAATCTCATAGTTTAAAATGCACAATATGGAGGAAATAAATCATGGTATATGGATTCAAATATCAAATAGATTGACAATTATAGGACTTTGAATCAACCCAAACAATAAGCTGACGTTAACAATAGAAACACAAACATCAAACAAGCATGGCCTAATCGAAGCTGGATATGAATAGGAAAGTTATGATATTTGAATTGTTCTCTTCATTTTTGATGAAAAAAAATTATGCAAACCCTTTGTAATATGCAAAATAAAAGGGTTGGTTATGTCAAACTTCGAGTATTCTTTAGAATCTTGTGATGATTTCTGAAGATTTAATGATCAGGAATTGAATCAAATACACTAAAAATATTGGGTAAAAATGATCCATATGAGAGTAATTATGTGTCCAACCAAAATTGGGCATTTATTTAGGCATTTTTGTTTTGATTTGATTTGATTTTATTTATTTCTGCATTCAAGATAATAATTATATGCAACATAACAATAAGGTGATACAATTCAGTTTCACAAAGTAATAAAGCAATAGTCATAATAAAGCAATGAAAAATAAATATCGACAAGAAGCAATATTCAATCGAAAGAAAATAACAGTTTAAATGAATGCAGGAGACCGCCATCGTGAGCGGTTAAGCTTGAAAATGATGGCGGCCTCGTAAAATGGTACATAAATTTATTTCTTCATTGATCAAGTGGGTGCAATGCAGGTGCAGGTGCGAGTGCAGTAAAGTTGATGAAAGTTTGATGAAAACTTTGTCCATTTTAAAGTAACTGCTGCTTATTTTTATGCTTCCTGTGGTGGGTAAAAGAATGCCCCAAATTGATTGGACACAATAATTACCCTCGTGGTGGTAAAACAAAATTTCCCAATATTTTTTTACAGTGTAGGTAGTCATGATATTAGTCCGGGCGGAGTCATATCATTTTAGAAAAATCTAAAGGAATGATTGAAGTACCTCCATTGAAGTATTTTTTGCAAAATACTCCGTTGGTATAGCATTAATCAAAATTTAAATAAGAAATACTGCTAATACCAGTGATTAAAGTCTTCGCATGCACTAATCCAATCGTTAGTAAAATCGTGTTTTATTTTGACTGAAATGTTATTAGAAATTTTTTTTTGGCGGGGATGGAATAGAAGAACATCTTCAAGCTATTCATAAGTTAATCATAAAGACTACCTCAGGCGAACTTTACAACCTTCTTCGTTTATTGAATAAAAATGCATTCGCTGACATTTTACTCATCATAAAAGCCGAATGTACTATGGATAAGGGCGCGGGAATGATCCAATCTACATATCAGATTATCCCTTCTCTACCGTGATCTGCGGTTGGATCCAGTTAAAGCTCGGTCGCAAGTCTTTTAATCTCACGCCCTATTAGGTGACCATGTTACGCCAATTTTGCTCCTGTCATTGCGATCTGTCGTGGAGTTTGGTGAACACCAGACGAAAGTTAATCACGGGATGGTTCATGATTTTACGTGGAGCTCCCGCATGTTTAGGGTAGGGGCGTCTTGGGGTACTATAAGCGGGGGGGGGGGGAGGGGTAGAGTAATCAAACAAAATCAGATTATTTTTAGGCTGAAGACAAACATGGGGGCAGGCCTAGAGTGTAAAATCACACTTTACATTCTCCTCCTTATTTTCCCTTCTTCCACCTTTCATTGGTCGCCCTCTTTTTCCTTCCCTTTACAACGCCCCCCTTGTTCAGGGAACTTATTTAGGCAGCGCGGAAAAAGGCGGAGTAATAAGGCAAGGGATTAAGTCTACAAACAGGCGTTTCATCCACTGATCTGAGATCAGTGGTTTCATCACATTTTTTCCCCAGGAGCTTGATAACCCTCCCTACCTCAACTCAATTGGCAACGTCTTTATACCTATTATTCTCCTTGATTTTGTTAACGATAACTTACCCCCCCCCCAAAAAAAAAAAATAATAATGATTTAATAATAATGTATAGTATCCTGATATGAAACAAACTAGACGTTATCCTTCATACAATATGGTAATAAACAGATAAAGCAATACTCCTATCGAATTTCCACAAATGACATTTTCTAATCATGAAGATTTAGGAAAAGAAATATAGGTTACACTTTTATGATCACATTTAAGCTTGAAACAGGTAAGATTTCCATATCAATTTGTTGTGTACAAAAAATGCTCCTCTTATAAGGCATAGAAATGGGACGTTTGACGCACAGTCACTAATACGCGCCGCTGTCTTCGCATCGTGCAGGCAGTCTTCGTGTATAGTGGCGGGCTGCTACATTGCGGTGCAGGGGTGTTCAACTTACATATCGCGAGCGCACTCAGCTGCGTGTTTTCACTTCTTCTTCTTTCTCTCCTTTTCTTGTCATTTTTCCTCGCATTGTTTTCATAAATTTCCCTCTCACTTTCCTTGTTTTCTCACTCCCTTCAGTTTTGTTACTCTTCTTGATCACTTGCATTCATTGGCACCGTGACCCCCCGGTCAAAAATGGTACGGTCCTATCCAACATACACTCAAGTCGTCGCTGTACGAATACACGCGCTGCGTTGCCTAGCTATGCGTGTGTACTGTGTACTATACTGTGTACACACAATGCCATCGGCTGAACCCGCCAAACTATAGTGACCAATTATTGCAAAAGCTTTTGCAAATGTGAAAAGTGACAGAGGTTTTTTTTATCCAATCAAAGTCATTCTTAGGTATTCGCAATCTACAGCATTTTCTGCAAAATGTCTTTTTTTGATAGGGTCTATTGTGACGTATATATTTTTTTTACAACAATGTGAAGTCGCACCAAACGTTTCGTTTCTCGCACTTGCCCATTGGCTCATGTACAAATGGATTTCCAAAATCATCAAGGTTGGTTCCAAAAACCTCAAAAGTGACAGAACTTAATTTGACTAAAATCAAATGAAAATCATATCATGTTAAAGGTGAGAATCTGCTCTATTCTATTCTGTTTTGATAGATCACCTTGTTGACGCGTTTGGGAGATATCTTAGCAAATCCCTCAAAAACGGCGTATTTTCTATTATTCTCCATAGGGAAATAATTTAACACGCTACGCACTGCAAAAAAGGAGCGCAAACAAATTGATATGATCAAACTAACGCATGGACGAATGCACATTCTTTAATTCGAATGTTTTTTTTTCGTATATCATTGTCCTTGAACGGAGTGTTTGCCTGTTTTACCATAAGAATATTCATGAATATTAAACCGTGGTGGAGCTGTAAAGCGATTTTACCTGTTACATGCTACACTTAATTTCTCAACTTAAATATGTCTTGTTCCTAAGTATATTACAATGTTGGAGACATCTATATTGGCTTATCACGATCCTTTATCGGATTCCCAGGATAATCTGCGTGTTCATTGAATAAATGGATTAGCACTCATATCACGTGATATCAAATAAAATCTTCCAAGAGATAGGACACAGGTAAAAAAAAGAGAAAGTATCTAATCTGTCCATTGACGTACTATCAACTACAACCATGCCTTATGGTTTGGGGTCTTGGGGCTACTGTGCATCATATGGAATTGAGCTCATCTAATTTAGCAACATTATAATCAATGATAAAGTGCGTGAGCGATATCGTTAAAATAAAACAGTACCATTGTGCCCGATGTTGTGTAAATATTAAAAGGTTTTATTTCATCATCTTGGAAGGAAAACACGTTTGCAAACCATGCCGGTTCTCCTGTGTGTATTTTTCTTTCGCTGTTCGATTAACTCGGCAACCCTAAAGGACAAGTCCACCAAATAATTGATTTGAATAAAAAAAGAAGAAAAAAAATCCAACAAACACAACACTGAAAAATTCATCAAAATTTGAAGAAAAAAATACACTTAATTTTCGCTTAATTTCACCAAATAAATATAAGCACATCCCGTTCGGTATGCAAATGAGGGAACTGATGACATCACTCACTCATTATTTCTCTTATATTTTCTGCTCATTGTCCTGTGAAACAAAGTTTTATTTCTCCCTGAACATGTGAAATTACCATTGTTGAACATTATATGGTTAACTCAAGTTGGTCCTTGTCAAATATTTAGAAATTGAAATATTATTGCAAAATTCAAACAATAAAAGCAAAGGAAATAGTGAGTGAAGGAAATCATCAATTCTCTCATTTGCATGTGATAAATGGTGCATATAACTTTTTTTTTGAAAAAATAACCGAAGCTTTAAAATGTCATAACCTACTTAATGTACAATCGATTTTGATGAAAAGTTCAGCAATATGCTTGTCTGATTTTTCTTTATTGATTCATATCAACAATTTTCTGAGGTGGACTTGGCCTTTAATATATTCAGCCAATAAGTTCATGCGAAAAACATTGATGCTGATTATAATGAAGAGAATTTCTTAAGGCAAAATATCGGCAGGATAAAAGCCCCCTTTTCGGAAAACAAGCGCATCAAAAGCTGATTCACATTAATTGAAAGAGGGCTAGATCTGCAACTGATAAATGTAAAACCATTTCGCGTGACAGCCGGAATTTCAAATGGAGAGGGGCGAGTCGAGGGAGCGATGTAATTGATAGGTGAAACAATGACAAAAGGGTATACACTATTAGAAAATGTATCCTTAAAATAAAAGAAGTTCCTGCAGCAGAGTCTCGAGAACACCTGTAATCTTACCAGATTGCGTAATCTTACATTATATCATGTAAAATTACAGGAAATTGGTATTTGGTGTATGGAATCTTACAAATTTCCTTTAATAAAACACGCTTTCCCCTTTTAAACGGACCTGTTCTGTTAAACTGCAGAAAAATTCCTGTTTTATGAATTTACAGAATGATTCTGTTATTTTTTTTTTATATTTTCCAAATTTTATTGATTTTCAAGATTTTTTGTAACACTACAAAAACAACAATCATACAGGAATTACATAATTGTATAACATTAAAAAAACAATAATCAAATAGGAATCACTGTAACAATTACCAAAAAAAAATGCTTTCTGCAAAATCTTCTTTTTTTCTGTAGAATCAGATTTTTTTAACAGTGTAAGGGAGATTTTCACTGGTGAATGAAGTTCTGTTATTTAATTTGACGGTGAGGTTAGTGTTCGGTTTATGATGTAAATGAGAATAGCAACTTGAATGGACTCAGGTATGTGACTTCATCTCTGAAAACATGTCATTTTCATATATTGTATCTGTAATCCAGATTCATTTCCAAATCCATGAAATGAACAAAACAAAATTGTGTGTTTGTGTAAATGTGTGTGTGTGTGTGGGGGGGGGGGGGAGTGTTCATATCTTTACTTTTAATCTCACTTGCAACTCTAGGCGTACTATTATCCAAATGTCAACAAACTATCGAATCATAAATAAGATAAAAACGGAATCTATACGTCGTTAATAACAATGATATTACACATTAAGATTTTTTCCCCTTGTTTATTGATTGTTACATACTTTTGTAATTTACGGCCCGCTTAAAAGGGACACAGACAGGACAGTTAAAAAGTCTTCTTCTATCTAGCACGCACAAAGAGGTACTTGAAGGTCGCTTCAGTCCTGAGGAAGGTTTCCGGCCATTTCAGAACCATTAATAATGCTGATACCAAATGGCCATCTCGCGAAGAGGATCCTTTTACGAAGATTTCAATGTGATAAAGTCTTTTAAGCAAGATTTGATGGGAGTCTTTATCTTTTTCAAGTGTGGAACGTTATTGAGAATCAATAAAGAATAGATAACCAGGCGGAAAACACACTTTCCGATACGGTATAGTTTGCGTAGATAGTATATGAAAAAATGGTATGTCCATGCTGCGGCTGCCGCCTTAGCATAGGCGGCGGAAGCGGGGGGAGGGGGGGGGACGTGTCCCCCTAAATTTGAGGAGGGGGGACGGTCCCCCCTAAAGTTGTTGTTGATGCCCTTTTTTTTTTTGCTTGTCAATTTATTTTCCTATATCCCCCCTAAAATGTTTGGGTTGAGACCTTTTTTTTCTTTTTTTTTGCTGGTTGTCCCCTCCTAAAATTTTTGACTTCCGCCGCCAGTGCGCCTTAGACGTTTATAGCTGTAAGTATAGGCCCTTGTTTCATTGAAATAGTATCGTTCTTCCCATTTTAATTTCTTTAGAAGCATAGTAGTATAAAAAGTTGTTTGATTATTTATGGATAATTATCCCTTGATTGTTCCTTCGGCCAGTACACCTGACATCTCTTATACGAAGGGGTTTTCCTGCGGAGGGAGAGGGGGTTGCTGGAAATACCAATGTCACACAGTGTGATCACACACACACTGTAAAAACTGTGGTGTTAAAACTGACACCAATTGGTGTTAATAGAGGACTACACCCTGAGGTGTTAAACTTACACCCTAGAGATTGAACATAACACCAAAGAGTGTAAATGTAACAACCAAAGGTGTTGTAATAACACCTATAGGTGTAAAACTAACGCCACCAATTTTACACCGGTGAAAAAGAACTGGTGTGGTCCTCTATGTTCACCGGTTAACACCACAGTTTTTGCTGTACAGTGTGTTCACACAGTGGACCATGTGAACACATTATTCACATTGTTAAATGCTTAAATGCAACAGTGTGTAGATATTTTCAAACTGTGGACACCTCGACAGTGTGACTGTTCACAGCGTCGGTTCATATGGTCGAGTATGTGTGTGATTACACTGTTGTAATGCACACATTTAACAGTTTCAATATGGGACACTGAGTTCTTTCCAGGACTGCTGCACCTATGAAGTTAGACAATAATGTTCAGTGTTGTGAAGTGCGAGATTTGTAAAATGGCCTTAACAGAGGGAAAGAGGAGATCAGACAAATCTGTTGATCGAAAATGGAACACAGTAAGATAATTCTTTTAGAAAAAAAAATATGTTCAGCCTTTTTAAAGTGATGTAATTCTGTAAATGCTTTTTAACAAAGAATCCTGCAGAGCCCTGTCGGTTGCTCTGTACATCTGGTTAAGTGTGCTCAGCCTACTTAAAAATCATTTTGAAGATTTTACGTCCATTAAAAAGGCGAGCGAACATTAGGTATGAAATGGCATGCATTGAGTTATGAAGGTAATCTCTTTTATTTTTAGGAGATTTCTATTAATTTTCTTTCTTTTTTTCTCGGAATGTGTTTACCAATAACCTTCGACCTATCAGCATATCGGTATGAATGTTTTATACTGTCTCATCAACCGTATAGAGTAACTCTCATAAATAATTAATATCTTGTACATGACTCTTTAGAAATATAAAGATAAAGGTCAAGTCCACCCCAGACAAATGTTGATTTGTATAGATAGAGAAAATTCAATCTAGCACAATACTGAAAATTTCATCAAAATCGGATGTAAAATAAGAAAGTTATGACATTTTAAAGTTTCGATTATTTTTCACAAAATAGTGATATGCAGAACTGAGTGTAATGCAAATGAGATAGTCGATGATGTCCTTCACTTACTATATTTTTGCTTTTTATTGTTTGAATTATACAATATTTCATTTTTAACAAATTTGACAATAAGGACCAACTTGACTGAACCATATGGTATTAAACAATGTCAATTCCAAGAGAGGAATTAATCGTTGTTTCACTTGGCAATGAAGAGAAAATTATATGAAATATTTCATGATATATTTCATATAATATGAAATATCATATTTCATAAAATATTTCATATAATACGAAATTTTATAATATTTCATAAAATAATATAATAGTTCATATAATATGAAATTATATGAAATATTTTCATGAAAATATATAAAATATTTCATATAATAAAATACAAAAGAAATAGTGAGTGGATGACGTCATACAGACCAGGATGTGCACATAACTGTTTTGTGAAATTAAGCGAAACTTTAAAATTCCATAACTTTCTTATTTTACATCCAATTTTGATGAAATTTTCAGTGTAAGTTATGCTTGTTAGATTTTTCTCTTTTTATTCAAATCAATTTTTGTTGGAGTGGACTTGTCCTTTAAAAAGCAATACAGCTTACGCGTCAGTCTCATCCTTTATTTGAGTTGGAGCAAGATATCAGTGCAGAGTATAATCATGTACCGAGTATAATAGTATGCAATCGAGACAAATAGACCATTTAAATGTATTTCAAACCACGAGTCCGATGATATCAGCTGTGTCGAAGTCGAGCGAGTGCATAATGCTTTTTTTTTAAGTTTGGGCCTTTCAGATCTAGATCAGTCTTATTTTTAACTTCAGATATATTTTGTTGCCCACACCCGCCTTAGATATTGATACCACCTATGAAATAATCCAATCCCAGGATAACAATCATTTTTATTTCTCATTTCTCCCACAATTTTTAAAGCATATTCTGTTTCCAAACATTTACTATTTCCTTCCATGAGAATCAGTTTCTGGACATTAGACAGTGGCTTTCTGTGACATTGAAACACGTGCTTAAAAAATTGCCATCATAATATTTATTTACGAATACATGCATTTGATGTTTGGAATAATGTAGTTTATCCCAGTTTCTCCTTATGTTAGTGTGTAAATCTCATATGCTCAAATTATCCGTACTGTAATCAATGATAATAATTATATAATTTATGAGACGCCAAGTTATCTAGTTTCCTATTCAATGGCGCACTATAATCCCGGCTGTAGCCCAAGCTGCTAGAGGCGCTTGGTGCATTCAAGGAATTAATCCTGCCGGGTACCCATTCACCTCACCTGGGTTGAGTGCATCACAATGTGGATAAATTTCTTTCTGAAGGAAAACGCGCCGTGGCTTAGATTCGAACCCACGCCCCTTTCACTGAAAGACGAGATTCGTAACCACTAGACCACGACGCCCCCACTACCACTTCACTTCAATTCAATTTTGTCCATACCGTTTTTCATTTATTTTTAATCAATCATGCAAAGTAAACCTTGTTCAAATATTCTAGAAACCTCCATACTGAGATCGAGAAAAGGAGTTAGGTCGTTGATTTATTAGGATAATAAAAACAAGTTTCCTGGAAATCTAGTTCCAATCTAATTTATTGACAATACCTGATTTAGGACATCATCTCTCAAGGGAAATTCTGATAGATGATTTTAAAACTTGCTAAAATGACACACAGAGAATCTAAACTCAATAATAAGTCATTGAGCAGAAAATTTTTGCGTAATAAATACAGTTTCAACGGGTAGGATACTCATACAGATTTGTTTTAATGGAAAGGACACTGCAATGAATGCAATGAGGCAGAAGTGGAGAAGAACGAAAGATAATGACTTGTGGGTAAGGGTGTGTGTACGTAATTTCAAATTAAAATTTATTAATTCATTTCCACAGAAAAAATAGCGTACATTCATTGCAATTGCACCACTGGGAATACACAAGTTGAACAAATCACATATCATTTCGACTCATCGAAAAAGTTTTAATGCACAATATGATATAAAATCGATGTATATTAATTTCTGTGGGGAAAAGGATATTCTATGTGTGTGTGTGTGTGTGTGTGTGTGTAAGAGAGAGAGAGAGATGGGGGGGTGCGGGGAAAGGGAAGGAAATAGAGAGAGAGGGAGATGGGGAGGGAGAGTGAGTGGGAGAGAGAGAGAGAGAGAGAAGGGGGGGGGGGCGAGGCGAAGGAAAGAAGATACATGCTTGGTGTATATGGTGAATAACATGTTTTTACATTTTCACACTTATTTTTTAACATGACCTAGAAGACAAACCAACACCTTCTCCGTGCCTGGTACAAAAGAAAAGAAAATAATTATACCCTGATTTAAATATAGATCTACGACATTTGAGAGATCTATGTCGGGAGAAAAAAAAACTGTTTTGGAACGCAAACATTTTCAAATTTGCTTTGAAATGAAGCTGTTGTTTGTTATTGGAGATACGTGTGGGCTTGTAATTCTCCAGAAGCCATAATTACCATGTTGATAAAGGAATTCGAAACTTTGTTAATTTGCTGCTGTTGAATTAGACTTGTCCGGAGTACTTTACATCACATGCATTTCGTAGGAACATTTTCGCAAAAGCATTAGGTAAAGTAAGGAAATAAGCCTCGTATATAGATCCCAACCTGTCTGAAAACCACGAACCTCACATTGCATTGCAAATAGCACTTGGGTTCAGTGCTTTTGGCACCTGGGGCCCGTTAACACAAATCTTAGCAATGATCGTAGAACATTTTTCAACGATTAATTGCATTGACTACAATGTACAATGATGATCAATCGTGAAAATCAAGCATACATTACCAATCGCGTTAACTTTGTGTTACGGGACTCGGGATTTCTTTTTAAAGGAAAATGCGAACCAACAGCCTTACTTTCCGTAAAGTCTTCAAGGACTCAAATCTCAGCGGGTTCTGAACCCATAATGCAACATTCTGGGCATTGTAGTCTGGTAATATCATAGGCCCAATAGAATGATGATCACACTAATGCACCTCTCAAGTCATTCATACTTTTATAGATTACAAAGTATCTAAACAAGTATTTTATACTCTCAAACCAATGTATTTCTCTATATAAGTAAATGATAAGCTAAGTATTTATTCTCAGTAGACTTTTACAAAATTTCTATTCAAAAGACAAAAAATCTTGCAGCAGAGTCTCGAGAACACCTGTAATCTTACTGCACTGCGTAATCTTGCATGTAAAATTTTGCTTAAAATTACAGAAAATTTGTATTTGGTGTGTGTAGCTTTACAAATTTATTGTAATAAAGTTGTTTCCCCCTTTTTTAAAACAGACCTGTTCTGTAAAATTGTAGAAAAGGTGTAAAAATCTATCCTGTTATAACAATTTACAAAATGATTTTGTTATTTCTTTCTGTAAAATCATTAAAAAATCATCCGTAAAATCTTCTTTTTTTCTAACAGAGTATTATAAAAAAAAAAAGACTAGCTGATTGCAAAGTAGAGTCAGTTCACTCCCTCTAAAACGGATGGGGTAGAACAGCAGAAAGGCAAAAGATAATGTATGTCTAATTAGATCATGTTAAGGATAAGGTAAGTAATATAGGTTTATATTACAGCTAATGGTATGTGAGGGAGCTAATAGCGAATGTATGAGGAAATTTTCAAGTTTTGAGTGCAAACGGACATTAGCGTATGAGAATATTTACAAATTGATATGCATTTTTCTCTCCCCAAATTTCGAGGGGGGTGGTTTACTCATGCCACTTCTCCTTCATTTGGTGCCGTTACTGCTTATGTTATTGTAAAATCGTCTATAATCAATAAAAAAACTTCATGATAAAACAACACATAGGGGATTTGCGGAATTTTAATTTCCCCCTTGGGATATCTTCTCGGCATGTTCGATGCACAGTGGTTCCGTACCTTTGTTATCGATGGCATTATCGTCAAGAACACACACCACAAATTTCACGATTTATGCTCCTCTATCCGAGGAGTTTATGATTTCCAATGCAACCCAACGCCACGTTTCTTGAACCCGCAGCCCTTGAAGAACGCTGCCCGAAGCCGAATAGAATTGGCGCTTTCCCGCTTGCTCCGGGCGAATCAACATTCTCTTCTTATCCTTCTCTCGACAACTCTACGGCCCTCATTTTCCCTTTCTGCCTGTCTCTCCGTCTCATTTTCTACATTATTTCACACCCTCATCACTTTTCTCTCTACGGTTTCTTTACCTTCTCCGACATATTTTTTCTTCATATTTTCTCTATGTGGTGATTGATTTCTCTGCATGATTGATTGCTTTTATTCATACTAGCAGGTATAAAATAGTGAAAAAAATATGTTTGGAATATCGAAATGCCTTGACATGACAGCCTGTGAGAGCTTTTTGATGCCTTTGTCCAATACGGTACAACGAGGTTCCTTGAACATTTTTTTAAGTAAAAAAAAAAACGAATGCAACGTTAATTATACACAAACAAATCCAGGAAAGGGATGGTACCTTTGCTAGGGATGCCGAGTGGGCGGAAATTTCTTTTCCCGACTGGCCAGAGTGCCTGTGACGTCGCTAAAACTAAGTTTCAATATCACTATTTTGTGCGCGAGAAAGCTTGGCGACCGAGCGAGAATTTCAAATTAATTTAAATAAAAGAGTGATCTTTTAAACATGATCATGCTCCTGCTATTCATTGCATGAAATCAAGATCAAAATGTCTTTATGTGGAAGAGGGAGGGGCAACTGGTGTAGGCACTAACTACCTATGACTCCCGTTGTGTCATTATTAAAAGGAAATCATTGTTCTAATTAATCACGTAATAGCCATGTGCACCAAAATATCAAATCATTCAACAAACGTGCAAAGTATAGGCTAAACTCAACATGCGGTAAACATATTGCTTCACAAGAGGATGTTTTAATTTCACCGGCAACAAAAGATGACGGGTTATCAGTCCCCGGTTCGAGTGTGGCATGAGAGAATGCGAGCACATGCATGGTCGGTGCGAATTTCAAATCCCTTTTGAAAACCCGCCAAATCAGGGGCAAAGAGAGACAGCTGAAATTCACGTGACGTATATGCGATAACAGTGATATCGATATCTTATATTGATTTACCGGAAGTATGGTGGAAGAGGGTGATATCAAAAATGATATTAATTAATTTTCTATTCTTTTTATTTTTCATCATGATTCTGTAAGATACCTATTTCACTTTGGTGGTTACATGCACCGCAATAATTTCTCTGAGAAGAAACATTTTTGATGTGGACTACGAAGTATTCCACTCTTCAGCATTACTGTAAAACATATATAAAAAAAACACTTTCAAACAGTCGAAAACTTTACTTGTATGCGAAGTAATCTGGTTTATGTGTGGGTGTGTACACGCGTGCGCGTGCGTCAGGGTATGTGTGCATAATTATGGATGTGAAAACATGTCTGAGTTTTTGCAAAAGTGTATCAATTCCATATGATTATATACATTTGGGAAGCAATTTTCATTGGCTCATTCCAACAGTAAACTAGGTTGCTTCTCGAACGGCGGATCTCGGATTCTATTGTTACCTCATCCTGAACATGGCAAAGGTGGCATACAGGCGACCACCACTACGCATGTTATTATGAAATTCCTGAGTTCTTGAATTCAAACTAATGTACACTAAACTAAATTGATCATCTACCAAATTTATCCTAATCAGTAAAGGTATATGTCATATTAACCATATTTTGAAAAGAAAGATTCCATACAATCTTGACATATTTCAGCGAGGTTATCATTCCAATAAATTGTGGCTCTGTCTCTAGGCTGTCATCTACTTTCACTGGAGCATCTTTATAATACGTATTATTGATTAATCACATAGCCTTATCCGATTGTTACATGAAACTTTGATTAAAGAGACCATCTATTACTTTGTAAGAGCCCATAAGGACTTTACTTCAAATTGAGGTTAGCTTCGTTGCAATCAATCGGATGATTTGATATCCATTCCAACATTGAAACTGTAAATGGATAAGTTTAAATGTAATATCTACGGTGATAAAATTTTATTTCGTGTAGGGCAGAATTAGATGAATATTTTAAAACAAAGAGGAGAGGTTTTGATTTCAATAGCATACTCATAGGATACTCATAGCATACACCCCCACATCATTCAGACAACCATGACAATACTTATATTGTTCTACGTTGAAATCGGAAGGCATCTAAAATGATGGATGTAGAATATTTGCGTGTCTGATTTTTTGAACGATGATGTTGGCCTCATTTCGTACGATTATCCTTCACTTTGAAAAAAAAGTTGAAACAAAAAAAACGGTAAAAGAGAGCGTTAATAGGAAACAAAGGCCCTTTATCAACATCGTATTTTAAAGGTGTACTCCAGGCTGATGTCTAAAAAATACAGTAAAATTCACAGAGCAAAATGCTGAAAATGTCATCAAGATCGGAAAAGAAATAACAAATTTATTGAATTTCAATGTTTAGCAATACTTTGTGAAAAAAAGTCATATGCACATCATCATGAATATTCATTAAATGGGCTGATGATATCACATCTCCACTTTCCTTTCTTAAGTTATTACATGAAATCACAATAAAAAAAATATTGTTTCATTTTTTCAGACGTGCGTGAATAATATGTCTCCTTTATAATGAATTAATTTGCAATAATGAATATCTTATGCACTTAATCAGTTGTCAATCCAATTTTTTCAGTTTTTCAAAGAATTGAAAAAAAAACCTAATTTCATATAATGAAATACAAAATAACAAGTGGGGAATATGACATCACCAAGTTGCTCATTCAATATTAATGAAGATATATGCCTAAAACTGTTTCACCGGAATAATTAAATGCAAATCTTTAAAATGCCATAATTTTGTTATTCCTGGTCCAATTTTGATCAGATTTTCAGTGTATTGTTTGTTTGATTTTTCTTTATCTGTTTAAATCATATTATTCTCAGCCCGGAGCATCCCTTTAACGGCATGGAAACCTAGAGTGTCAGTTACACCAAAGAAACCGTCTATAAAGCGACCGATGGTATGTCATTGAAACAACGTAAAAAGCTTTGGTCAGTTGGACGGGATGACAGTAGATTTTAGATTTAGATTTATTTATTTCCGTTCAGCAATTTTTTCAAAATACAATCAAAGTAACAATACATATTCAATATAACAGATATTACAGACAAATCAATGACATTTCGTAACAAATGTTGAATATAAATTAATCAAAACTACAATTTGTTGCAGTAATTTTATCAATGAAAAGAAACAAGAAATGAACGGAGGGACTTGCCAAGAAAAGCAAAAGCTTGTAAAGAAGGCAAGCCCCTAAACCTAGTTTCAATGCTAATTATAAACACACTTTATATACAACTATATACAAAAATCGAGACGGACGCAGAAGACAAACTTAAAACAAGTTACCCACAAAAGTAGCATTTAGACTCGTCTGAAAGCGGGAATGATGCATACCGAAATGTGAATAATAAACTATCCATGAACATTTATACGCACTCCAGCATTTAGAGAAATGAGTATTGATCAGTTTGTCATGTGGTAATTGTAGACTATCAGATGACAATCATTTAAACGCTATGGACACGAACACACGTGAATTCGACCCATGTAATGCTAGCTCTGATTTGATCACGTTGTGCTGGGAAGAAAGGCTGTGAGTCGAAAGATTTCACGGTAATGAAAACTATCTGTCGTCCAGGCATTGATTAACATGCTCCAAGGAGAACGATAAGATAAAAGTAAAAAAATATTCACTTGAGTAACATTTATCGAAGACCTTGTTCGTTCCCAGGGTAATGAAGAATAATATGTTGAACATAACAGTGTACATGGTTCAATTACCTCAATTTCAAAGTAATTTAAAACATTTTCCTGGTTGATTTATATTTGTATCACTGCTAGTATGGATAAGAGATCCTCCCAGCAATGGAAAATAAGGTTACCTTTATTGTGTAAATCCTGCCGTGTCTGTTGTTTTACACCACTTCGGTTTAATTTGCGTCTCCCTCATTTTTATCACGTCGCATTTGTACCTCTTATATTGTATTTAAATTAAAGGAGTAAAAATTACAGATCTGTGTAACTTTTGTTTCGTGAAGAAGTTTGTTTTGACCAAGCATTTTGGTTTCTTTCTTTTTTACATACACGTATAGGAACACACCATTATCATGGTTACGCTAAATATGCTACCGATATCTATTTCTTTACTTAGAACTTCGAAATGATTGAAATATCATATGTTGATATATACTTATTCCGTTAAATATCATACGTTGATATATACTTATTCCGTTCATACATTACAAGTAGAATGTTCCTGTATTTTGGAAGGAGCCCCACCTCATCGCGTGAGTCGACTCTGCGGAGTGCTCCTAGTAATTTGATAATATTATTGATGTAGAATTTCAGGCAAAAAAAGGAAGAAAAAAAGAGTCAGCCATTGCCTTAGCAAATATGATTTCTTGGATATTTGCTGGGACTGAATTTCTCCGCTCGTTTTGCTCAGGTACCCTCTTCTCTACCTTTTAATAAAATATAATGAACATTTTAAGGTCGCACGGGAAGCTGGAGAGGCTGTTTGTTATCCAAGGGAGAGGAAAGTTTAGGTTGATATCCAAGGTCCTCATCTTTATCGGCGTTTCTCAAATCTCTCTTTTATTTTCGAGGCTCATTTGAGCATAGCTCCTCAATAGAGTTTATCGATTTATTTGTCGTGGATTTTTTTATTTCATGCAAGACAGTAGCATTGATTTCTTAGCGCTCCGTTTATCCAATCTTTGGGCAGCCAGGCTAACTCGATGATTTTCGCACTTTTACGAAGTCACCATTCCGAAAAGTAATTTATTAATTGGTTGATAAACTGCTTCCTCTTTCTTTTTCGATGTTTTCTAAATTACATTACACACTCTGGTAGCTCGCATCGATTGCTTGCAAGAGGGCAAAAGATGGGAGAGGATGAGAGATGATGAGAGAGGATGAAGAAAGGAGAACAAAGAAAGAAAGAATGAAAAGGAGATGACGGGAAGGAGAGAGAGAGGGGAAAAGGTGAGAGAGAATATACTGTAGATATACTGTGTGCGATTGTTTGTGCGTGCGCGTGTGTGTTTGTGTGTAAGAGAGAAAGAGAATTGATGAAATGGAAGGGGTTTCGATATGTGAAGTGTGAAGAGATAAACTGCTAGATTAGAGAGAGAAATAAGAGAACAAAAGATGCACATATACGAGATAGAAGAAGAAAAAAATTAGAGGGGGATAGTAGACTGAGAAAATGAATAGAAAAGAAGAACACATTTTAATTTTAATGAAAAGTATGACAGAAAGAGAAAGAGAGAGAGAGAGATTTTCAAAAGAAAAAAATTGTATTGTGTGATAGCTTTTATTATTTAACCATCACTCTGCACGGAAGCATTATGAATTAAAAAATATAAAGAAGGAATATTGAAATAAATGTCACAACTCTTATGACGGAAACAGGAGCAAAATCAAAATGAATCTATTCAAACTCATGCATGGGGTAGTGGTAAATAAGAAACTGATCCACAGTGTGCTGCACTCAACCCAGGTGAGGTAAATGGGTCCGGTAGGAAATAAGTCATTAAAAAGCTGTGTGCGCTTTTGAACGCCTAGCTTAGCCGGGTAATATAGGAGCGCCTTAAGCACCTAACAAGGTGGATATGTGCGCAATATAAATACCGTATATTATTGTTATTATTATTATTATAAAGTACTAGATGTATTTTAATTGGTTATTAATATAGACAAGTACTTTATTAATATTACTTTCATAACTTTATGACATCAATAGCTAATTAAGTTGATCTGAATACACAGAAAGTATTATGATCACATCCGTATATATTAATAATTATAAGAATTAAGACGTTACCGTAGTGGAAATTGGATGACCATCATCGTCGTATTGATTATACAAAACATCTCTCATAAAATTAATTGTACAAGTTACACGCGATTTAAACCGACCTGGCTTCACTGGTTACCAAAACAAGATATTCATATTTCCCCCCTTTGGCAAAAAAGAGAAATAGGGATTTCTTATAATCCTAAACAAATTTTGAAAAATATATATCAAATTTTCAATTAGAGATGATTGTTAAAGCTGACAATGTCTACGTATATTGATTGGATTCCTGATATAGTTAGGAGTGATTTAAAATGATTGAGAATCTGGAGAGCTTTTCATCAGCATTTTTGTCTGATAAGTTAAAGGATTTAACAACTTTTCTTAATTGTGATCGGCTGACGAGCACTTTTACTCTAAAAGTAACTGTCGTTTGAAATCGTTTGACAAGTCGTTTTATGAAACGCTCCCAAGATTTAGTAAAAAAAAAGTCACCTGTTGGACGGAAGGTCTTGCTTTATGAAACACAGCCCTGATTGACTGGTGAATAGACCTACTATTCACACCTTGGCGACATGTGTTTAACCCCATAGCAATGACGTAGAAAATATATTTATATACTAGCCAGAAAAGAAAATAGAAACTAAATTTTATAATATTACTTCGAGTTTGACAACTATGCAGAGGGAAGAAATTTACAGACTTTAAGGAAGATGTGTGAAGCGTTATACTTATTATCTGGGCCTAGGTTCAGACTTGTTAAAGACTTTAATACTTCATTCAAATGTGTCAAAGAGCCCCTACCCCTCCCCAAGTATGGAAATCTTAATTTTCACTGGAGTGATCATGTCACTCACATTGTTACCAGAATTTCTAGAAATATTGGTGTATTATAAGGGGTAAAACATTTGTTAATGATATCATTGATGATATACAATACTCTTGTACTGCCATACATTTCATATTGCAATGTTCTTTGGGCTACATCTAAATTGTCAACTGCCAATATATTTCTCCTGCAAAATAAAGCATTTTGCATATGTACTCGGTCTGGTTTAATACAGAGACCATACAAATCCCTTATTTGAAAACCTGAAGTGCTTGAAGGTATAATTCTTTTGGAAACTACCTTATTTATGCTTCGTTTTAATACCAATATGCTGCCTGACTCATTTTCCTCAATGTTTCAGCCTAACAGCACTGTCCATTCATATAGCACAAGACAGTCAGCGAACATTTTGGTTAATCCCCGCACCGCATTAGCTCATAAATCAATCAGACACCGTGGTTCAGATGTTTGGAATTCTTTTTCACATAATATTCGGAATTTGAAAACCTCACATTCATTTAAATTGGGATGTAAAGCTCAATCTCCTTTCAAAGTTACAGAATCTGTAAAGTGGAACGTATACATGTAGGTAATTTTCTTTTCTTTCTTTCTTTCTTTTCTTCGTAACTGAAGATTAAGAATTGAACTTAGTTGAATTACTATTACCATATATTCATAACAACTTGAAAACTTGATTGTTATATCTTGATAGTCTGTCATTTTTATATTATTCTTTTTGTTTCCTCTCTTCCTTATTCTTACATGTTTATTTTGTGTTCTTGGATGCAAAACCAGTTTAAAGGTGCTTCAACCAATCAAGCTTTTTAGCTTATGTTGCGAGACCTTTGTACTTGTGTATTTATATATATATATATATACATATTATCTTTGTATTCTTTTACATTGTACATTGTGAACATGCATGAATAAATAAATGAATGAATATTATGCCGCATTCTCAGATTTAATAGCATTGACGAGATTGCCATGAACAACAATTTCCCTCAGCGCCGGTCTTGTATCTCGAGTTGATCCAAAACTAATGAACACGAGCTCTTTATTTCCCCCCTTGGTAATTCATAAGTTCTTGATGACGTTATCTTTGTAATACTATCTCTTTGCCTCTTCCCTTGGTAACCGACATTACAATTGTTAACGAGGGGAAAACAAGGGGAAATTTATCATTTTGATTTAATGATTACCTAATCTAATACAGATAATCTTTCTTATGAATTCTTAAGGGTCTTTCCTGCCCGCCCCCTCTTCGAGCACCTTAATATTTAAAAACCAAAGAATAAAGTTTAGTAGAATGTGTGTGTGTGTGTGTGTGAGGGTATGGGAGGTGCCGTGCATGGCCGAGTGGTCTAAGGCGCCTGGCTATACATAGAAAGTCCGGGGTTCGATCCCTGCGGTCGCGGCACCTATGCCCGTGAGCAAAGCATTTAATGTACAATGCTTTTTTATCCTGCTTTCAAATAAATGGAAATGCTACATGTGCATTATTGGTAACTTGGTGTGCACTTAAAAAAAATGGCTTGGGTGGGTGGTAAGTGTATGTGAAACATAATGAGAGATGGGGAGGGGAAGGAAAGGTAGAGAGAGTTAAGAGCAGAGGGAGGAGGCACCCTAGTTAAGTATAATATACTATCATCTGAAGATGTAGACTTGCTGATGTAGCCATACGTGTATAATGTGAACAAATATATCTTCTCATCATGAGATGCAAAAAAAAAACACGGCAACCAAAAAAAAAAGAAAAAAAGGAAACAAGAACATGAATAATAGTGTTCGATAAAGATTGTGTTTGTTAATGTGTGAGGGGGTGGGGTTGTTTGAGTGAGAAAGAGAGGTAGGGAGGGAGCGAGAGAGACCCAGAGAAGGAGAGGACTGATAGCGAGAAGGAGGGGGTCGGTTAGAAACTGGGAGATGGAGGATGTGCTATACTGGGTCTTCATGGGGTTTGTATTTTTAATCGGGGGAGGAGCACTGCCACTATCAGATAGACATCGAAGCTAAATACTAATAATTCAAATAAAACTTGTTTTTTTCGGTCGGGCATTGTACCAAATCGCTCTATTGTTGAAAGGTGATACATATATTTTATAAATGACAAATGTCTATCTATCTTTGTTCTTAACCCCTTTATATATGTTAATAAAAGCAAAAGATAAAAAATGAAATTAAATAAAAACAAAATTATCAAATTCTGAGGAAAGGGAATATTTTGATGTTTTACATTTCCTTGACAATGAAATATATTTGGCATTATCTAGGGTGGGTAAACATGACAAAATTCCTTTTTAAGATAGATTTTAAAGTACATACGAGCATGGTTTTGCTCATCCAGTAGCCCTGCTTACTGAGACACAAACTGAAGAGCAATCTTAAATTCATTGATTAATCAGATCAATCAGTAATCAGATTACTTAAAAGTAATTAATACCATACATGTGAAATTGTAGCAAAGCTTGAAATTTATTCGCAGCCTCACTTAATTATGTTTGAACCTTTAGGAAATGCTTATCAGAAAAGCAAAAGGGAACTAAGATGCGTTAACTTACAGCATGTATATTAGGCAAAATTATTGCTTTATTGTTGGTTATTGTTCATTTTTGTCATGCACTCTCAGAAGGAAAAAGACTTTTGTATTTTGATTAGCAACAATGAAAACCTGTTAACATATGTGAGACTGTATTTAGAATAGATTCCTTGGCGGAGTGACAGAGAATATCACCTAAGGCTGCTAGAATTATATCTTTCAAGGATTCTCACCGGACGAATGGCAGTATACCAACACAAGCATCAAAGTGACAAGTACGTACCTGACATACTATAGACCTAATGGAACCTGGGGAATAGCATCGGAGTAACACAAATTAAAGGCTTTAAAAATATCTTTTCCTCAAGCAAAAACTCATCTGTTTTCACCATTTCTTCTTCTTTCTATCGAATCCTATAGGGGCTTACTCCTAACCTGGCTCATTGCTCAGATCTATCACTTGGGTGCAAATATGATCTTACAGTACTTCAAATTGGCAACTATACTGTGATGGCATTTTCATCAGTGGGTAGAAAAGAAAGATCAAAATATTTGCAGAGACAGTAGTACATTATATCCTCAAACATTCAAACTGTTTTGAATTTGAAAGAACAATGTCGTATACAGTATAAAGTTTTTAGTAATTTCTAATTTATGATGACTCTCTTTGTTTAATTTTGTAAATCGTTTTTATTCAAATTTGAATTCACCGATTGAGGGAGTATTGTTTTTTGTACAGTCATGGAATTGTGTCGCTTGTCCATGTAGTTGTTAAATTTCTCCATTTTCGTGATACGAACCCAATGACGTAAGTTTTATTTTGTTTATTTTGAAGTTTATTAGTTATATTATCAGATAAGCCGAGTGACATGCTAAAATATGGTTTAAGTTATGAGGAATTAATGTGTCAAAGTTATGTAAGCCGAGTGTATTTTTTTTCAGATGAAAACGCCGTATACGTGTACGTGCATGCATTATGTAATAGAAAGCGTACGTGGCGGTAGTTGTGTATGTAGCTTGCATTTGGCGCCTTTGGGCACGTGATGTCTGCATTGTCATAAGCCATGTAAACATAAAGAAGTAAACAGAAACGCATTTAAAGTCGTAGTTGATTTCTTTTATTATGAAAACTGTTCTACAAAAGGGTGAATTTAGGGTGCATTAATCAATACATGACACATACAGTATGATTATACTTGATATGACCTTGAAACGTGTCAAGGTCATTAATTTTGTTGGATAATTTAAGTTGTAATTCAGGTCAACGTTATTTGCCTGTTTGGAAATCTGTATACATTGATTATATGTGTCATGACTCATGACATGATGTCAATTTAGCTTGTACAAGTATTGTTTAGTCTGTTATTAAATTGCAGATTGAACCACACAGTCTCATTGTGCACACGTCAACACACTAGATCGGTCTGATTCTTGGGTTTATTTAGTTTCGACGTATCACACGCCACATACAATGAGCTTGACTATTCAAATTTGTTATCAATTTCAAAGCTTATATCTTATTTTATGTCTTTGTAGAATATCTACACAGATTTCAGCCCTTGAGACAAAATTAATAATACGGAACGAGCGTCATGATGGTTCCCTACTTACAACGACTTTTAGACAGATTTAAATCAATCTCTATTGCGATTGATTTAAGTTTTGTAGTTTAATTAAATTCTATCACTTTGGTTATATTCGACTTCTCAGTAAACTGGCATGAAATTAAGTTCATACAATCTGGAATTAATTTGGATAGAATTGCACTAAAAATTTGAGGCAGATATGGCTTAAATATAGATTAAACTTTGTATTGACGATGGTGTAAACCGTTTAAATTAAAGTAGCAGCATAAATAAACTCAACACGCAGAGTATGATACTGCTTTCAACAAAATCTGTTCGCAATTATCACTATAGTATTCTCCCTTTAAGGGCCGTATTCTTTAACTTTTTAGGCTTTTTATCACCCTGCCTATTGCCAGTGAAGGGGAGTTTGTCCCATAATCACTGGCAGAGGACCTGGGTTTATTGTACCTTCTCCATTTGATTATGAATAATAATAATAATTATAAATAATAAATATTTATATTGAACTTAAGGTTATTCTGGTAGGAAGGAATTCATCAACAATAAAACGACTGGACTCGCATTTCTGAAGTCATGTAACACTGTATTGTAAGAACATTCACCATTTCCTAACTTCATACGATTTACCCTTATTTCTTGAGAACATAATCTCCGCACCCTAGATCGTTTATCCTACTAGTACTTGATAAAGCTCATGGAATTTGAAACTGCTATTACTTGAGCTTCCTTTCCCACTCACGATGAATCTCAAATTTCATTAAAAAAAAGTAAACAGATTCTGCGTGAGCGCCACGTCGTTTTTGTCCCTACTTCTTTCTGTCTATGTATCTATCTCTGACTTTCGAATTTCGCATCTGGGTTTGTACACGTGGGTGCGTTTTTGTTTCTATAATGACCATAAAAATGTGTCATTATAGGCAAACCTGTTTATATACACTTGATGCACAAACAACCTGTCTACTGCTCATACAGTCCAATACTGCATGGGCTCAACCATCATTTTTGGTCTTCTATCGATTTGGTCTAGTTTCCTTTTGGTATATACACTACACTTGGCCTAAAACCAGTTTAGTCAATTTCCAATTAAGTCTATGCATATGTCTGCCTGAGTGACCTGGTATCATCACTTTGCTGAAAATAAAACTCTGGTTCACATTCCGGTTCACCAAGTAGAAATTAGATGGAATAGATATGTCTAGAATGGTAAATGACGGGGGGGGGGTAAATGTACTAAATGAAATTTGGACAAGTAGACTAAAAAGTTGCAGATGAACTATGATTAAACCATGTGGAATGGAACGAAATGCGAATGAGATGAAGCGGGGTAATTGCTAATTTATCAGCACATTGTTATTAACACACACTCAAAAACCCTCCACAAGCCCGCACATTACGCTCTCGTGCACATTACCTTTGCGTTCTTCTACACGTAAAAGGAGAATCCTTACCTTTCGTATCTTTTTCAACTCCTATATCCTATCTTTAAGGAAAGCGCTAGCGATCAAGAAGTTTCGTCAAAGACTATGTGACAGTCTTGAGCATCGAAAACTAGTCAATATTTTGCTACGAGGATTACAGCGTATCAGTATTAAATCAAAGTTAATATGAATCCAATGCTCATCTTTACCATCAATGATATTACCATGAACTACACAGATCCCAAGCATGCCAAGTGGATAAAGGCGATTTAGAGAAAGGATGAAATTCTCCGCGCTCCTTTCTCTTCATTTTTAAATCCCTCTAAACATGTTGAAGCCCACCACCAAGTATTAGATTTCAAACCAATTAAAATCCCATATGTCATATATGTAAGACAGTGAATATGATTCTTCAGCCGATAATGCGAACATTGTACTTTTGAAAACATGTTATGGCTTTAATCTTTATTTTTTTTAAGTTTCGCTTAATTTCACAAAGCAGTTATATGCACATCTTGGTCAGTATGTTAATGAGGAGACTGATGATGTCATCCACTCACTATTTCTTTATTTTATATGTCACTATTTCATATATAAATTATGAATTATTCTTATGTTCTCCTTATTGTCAAGTGAGACAAAGAATAAATCCTCCCCGAACAGTGGAATTAGCATTGTTTTGATATTATATGGTTCAGTCAAGATGTTGCTTGTCAAACCTGTAAAAAAATAAATATTGTATAATTCAAACAATAAAAACAAAAACAGTGAGTGAGGATATCATCGACTCTCATGTCAGTGAGGTGTGCACATAACTGTTTTTTGTAAAATAAGCAAATTTTGAAATGTCATAACTTCTTAATTTTACATCTTATTTTGATGAAATCTTCAGCGTCATTCTAGTTTGAGATTTCTCTATTTATTCAAATCAACAGTTTCTTGGGCGGACTTGACCTTTAAATTAATTTTTAATCCAAGATTTTAGGTCTTGGAGGACAAAATTGCAATAAACACAATTTCATGTAATAAAATACAAAGGAACAGGTGGGGATGTGACATCATCAGTTTACTCATTGAATACAAATGAATAGATGCACAGACATGTTTGAGCGAAATAATGCTAGTCTTTAAAATGTTATTCCTTGTCCAACTTTTTCAGTGTTCGGTTTTTCTTTTTCTTTGAATCTGTTTAAACGATATCATTTTCAGCCTCGAGTACCCCTTCAGCTAAAACAATTACAGTAGATTGGAGCTATTTTTATTTGGCAATTTGGAACAGAGCAACTTAATTCATTTTATTTCCTTCATATCACTTAATAAGGTGCATTAGGATTGTTCTAGCCAGTACGAATGTAATATGATAAAATCCGCATTTTTCAGTTTTGAATTGAAAAAAGTTTAGTACATTTTTCCGCTGATCGATAACATGTTCGATGAGACGAAATGGAAAGAGGATCAGCGAAGATAGGCCAAGAGCCAATTCGTAGTTCCTTACTGCGCATGATCAAAAGAATCTACGCATGATCAGATGAAGGTCAATTGTTCTTAAGTGTCATGGTGGTTTAAAATCTAATGAGATAAGCACCAACTTGATGTCTTTATTATTCATATATTCTTTTGAATAGCGGTTTTCATTTACATTCACAAAATACAACAATGCGTCCACGAACGACTGGTATTTCACGATTTCAAGGTACATTGTGCAACATGCTATGATAGGTCCTGTGCATTAATCATAATATAGGTTTTCCCGTCCAATTTCGTCAAAATTTCAACCGATTTAATGATGTAATAATTCAATTTGCAACTTATTTGAATGACCTATAAGATCAGCATTTAAATAGCCAAATACTTAATTTAATTTAATTCTACTGGCACGCGATTTCATAGTTATTTCATTTAAACATTTATAAAGAACGATCAAATTGAAATAGCTGAGTAGTGTTTTCAAATTCGCACCGGTACCTTCCTTGCGAACATTTAGGAATTCAAAATCATTAATATGCAATCACTTACAAGATATGGACAGTGTTTTTCGTTGTTTTTTTTTTATACTTCTTTTGAATAATTATGGAAATGGGTTTTACTCCTCAATTGGATGTTAAAATTTTTGCTGAATTTTACATCTGACAGACCATCATCGGAACAACAACTCGTTTTTGTTCCACTTTCATAATTCGAGACTGTTGTCAATTCCATGATACCAATCCCTATACAAAAGAACAAGATGATGGAGAAAAAATTCCTATACCATTGGCATACGAGGTCATCGAACCACTCAATGGCGGATCCAGGGGGAGGGCACAGCCGACTCGTGCCCTCCCCCCTTTTAGAGGCACAATTTTTTTTTCGTGGACGAAATACCCTTATTCTTTGGTTAACATCCTTCTTTTTTTTACTCGTCAAATTCCTCCGGAAAAATGTGTCCCCTTTGGGGGAAATCCTGGATCCGCCCCTGCACCCACTCATCAATCACTAAAAGAATAAGCGTTTACAACCATATCCTGTAAGTGTTACATGAATTACCTCTTTATCAAACATAATGGAATAAAATGATTCTAAATGAAAAGATCCGCAAAAAAATAGAAATATAGGGTAAAGTTTGAAAAAAAATGAATACAGAAACTTTATCAGAATTTGGAAGTTTAAAGTGAAGATATGTGTGCCGATAAATGAAATTGAAAATGGTGTTTCAGGCGAAATTAAACGATCAGTTAGTCGTCGCGAAATTAAATGACACCTTAGGACCATTAATTTGAACGAGCTTCTCTCTGAATTGAATTTCTACAAAATTCAAAGGAATGATATAGAACGGAATTAAATGCTAAATGAATGAAAATGAACTATGTGTGCAGAGGGTGGACGAAATATTTCGAATTTGAACGTCCTTTCATTAATTTAATTGCAACTCTGATGAAATTGGACGGGAAAACCTATAATATTCCGCATTTATATAGCGCTTAATACATCGGAACGACGTCTCTAAGCGCTTTACAGACATATTATTACCCCGGTCAACGGATCCTTGCATGCCCACATACAATGTATGCACCTTCTCCACTCCCTGGGGAGCATTCCAACAAGAGTTCCAAGACTCAATTGCTAGGCATACTACATATAGCTTTCACATCCTACCGGGTACCCATTTAACACCTGGGTGGAGAGTGGCAAAGTGTGGATTAACGCCTTGCCAAAGGACGCTAGGCCATGGTGGGATTCGAACACACGACCCTCTGATTACAAGGCGAGAGTCAGAACCGCTACACCACGACGCTTCCATGCTTCCATTCAAAGTAAAAATGCAACAAATACCTTCATAAAGTGTTCATTGGTGTGTTATTCTAGTCACCTGGTCTATTCAATTTCTTCATCCTGCTATGTAAGGCAAGCTTACGTAATATCTTGCTTTGAAATCTGCCTATCATAATGAAAGAAATTAAAGGTCATTTGACCAAAATTGTCCCTGAAGTAACTACGAACTGGTCTATTGACAATTTACTAATTGACATACTAATTTCAGAAGGCGTCTTGCTATCCCCATCCCCCAATCCGAAGGGTAATGCATGTATGGTGGGTTTGACACATCTCTATCACGTGACAACAGGAAGGTGTCATGCTGTATCACATGACCATCACATGCTTTGCTCGATAGCGGGAACATCAGATTCTTGTGGCTGATTCAGCATATGTGCTAACAAAAATATGCAAAGTTATAGTGTAAATATAATTGTCAAGAGACATGGTTGAATGCAAGTGTGTATTGCTTTTTTCTAGCATTATGCTATACGTTTTTGCTTGCATTGCTATCAAGGTAAATACTAAATTCACCTGTGGGGAAAAGCTTTTATTGGGCCGAATGCATAAGAAAGTAGAGATTGATAGTAAGGAAAACTTTTACAACGTAAGATGAACTATAATTCCGATTGTGTTCATATCAGTGTGGTTTCGGTTTTAACCAAATCCAAATGCTTGCTTTTGTATTGAGTGAGGAGGTGTCTTCATTAATCATGTTTAATACAAAGACGTGATAAACAGATGCATTGAACTTGCCCCTATATTAAACTATGGGCTTTGCAATCAACTTGGTTTACTGATATTTCACAATAATCTTTCTTTTGAGGAAGGGGGGGGGGATTATTTCGTGATTCCGGGCTCGATAAAATTCTTTACAAACACAATTCAATGAATAAAAAAAGTGAAAACCAAAAACTATTTAATGAATATTCAACAAAGTTTGTTCAACGAAGCGAGAAATTTTCTTGCGTCAATTAGAGAACTCTTGCACCAAAGAACCAATTTTCCTTTGCCAACTGAATTATGCAGTTTTGTCTCCTTTTTTTTCAACAGATAGGCCTATGGATATCAGTTTACGGGAGACTTCTCGGAGCAAATCAATTACTTAAAACTGTACCGGAAGAGAACGGGTGATTTTTTTTATTGTATTCTATTACCAACCCATTCTTTATCAATTGTAAAAAAAAAGAAAAAAAAGTTTCCGGTCTCTGATTCTCGTCTCGATTTCTTCATTTATCCATTACAGTGACCACATGACGTATACCGAATAATGAATACGAAACAGAAAGATCTTCAATTAAGTTAAGTAAGGTCAATTTCATAAAGTGTTGATTTAGAGCTGTTACAATATTATCTAAAGCTTTGCTCCAAAGCTCTATTTTTTGCAGGGAGGGAGGGAGCGGGGGGGGGGGGGCGAGGCAAATGGATGTTTTTTGTAATACTGAATATTTCACCGTATTCTCACAACTTACCTCCACTTTACCCCCCACAGGTTTGTTCGAAATGTGCATGACTCAATTAGGAGGTAAAAGAAAAATCGATTTATGGTTGTGATGGAAATTCACCGATGAGCACCTGAGACTCGAGGCCGTGACCTGGAAGGAAAAATAACAGGTAACGAGCGGTCAATTTTGATTTCCTTCATTGAATGCGCGTTCGCACTGACACCAAATCGCACGCGCAAGGTGGTAATTTTTCGGGGATTTGCACAAATCGTGTTCATGTGCCCGTCTTGATGAGGAGTTGAACCATTGAATAATCCGACGGAGAGTAGTGGGAAGAGGCCTGCCCAAACTTTTCTCCGGATGTAGGTAGGGTACGTGCAAACCAAGGTGATCTAATTTAGATCGAAACTTTGCCTCTTGTTCACATCGAATTTCAATTTGATTTTTTAGTTTTCAATGTGCTCGCGTGTGTGGGTCTGTGCTGGTTGTAGGTAGAGGGTGATTGCTTAGCAAGGACACTGAATACTGAAAGCCTTGATAGTTTGATATCAGAATCTAAGCCGAGTCTCTGGTTTTCCATAATGTAGGCAGCGACGTATACATGTCGAGAAAGGATACCGTCGATGGGCAATTGCAGATTCTTTTAATATGTGTGGATGTGCGTGTGGGTGTGTGTGTGTATGTATACATGTAATTTAATAGATTCAGAATTCCATGCCAATTTCCTTTCCATTTTATTCCATGACTTTTATACTTCCTTTCTTATATGATTTCTTTAAATTGTTTAGCCCTATTACATAATGAAGTTAACGCCCTTCTTATCCCAACAATAATAAGAAATAGCAATTTTTCAGGATTGATGTAATGAAGCCCCATTCCCGAAGTGTGATAACGTGGAATATCTTATCTCTTCGGCTTTTAATGGATTAGATTAAGGATAATGACAGGCATGTGTAGATCCTATACCGTGTTTGGGTGTGCTATGTGAGAAAGAGAAGGGTAAATATCAAATGAGTGATCAGTCTTCGCGTTTTGTTTCCAAGATAATTCAATTACTTGTATTAATCCTAGAAACTTGAACTCCTGGCTTAAAAAAAGAGATGGATTTCATTTCAGGCACATTTAGTAGTCAGATACTGAACAAAACAAATACCTTAAGGCACTAGCGTACCTACGGGGGGGGGGGGCAGAGGGGGCAGTCTGCCACCCCTGACGAGTCACAACCCATACAAAAGACATATCCTTGCCCCCCTGACGAGCTTGAATACCTATTTTGCCCCCCCCCCTCTGATGAGCTTGAAGACCAATTTTCTATTATTGCCCCCCTGACGAGCATGAAGACCTTTTCTTCTTTTTTTTTGCTTGTCAAATTTTTCTACCGGGTTTTGCCCCTCCCCCCTGTGGAAAATCCAAGGTACGCCACTGCCTTAAGGGTTGATACCTTGATTTAGTCAACCCTGCGTAAGAAAGACCGTGCTTTCAACGAATGCCAGTTGCCAATTCACCATGTACATTTATTTTAATTCTACAGTAAGAATTTACTGTACGAAATTAAAAATGAACATCGAATTTCAAATTCCTTGTTATTTTGCTTTTTTATCGTGGATGTTGAACTCAGAAAATGAAAGATACCGCATGCAATAGAAAAGTAAAATTAAATGATTGATGAAAAATGCAACCATTGATTTTAATGAAACGCTTCTGATCTTGAATAGATCAATAATTTGAATTTGAATTTATTCATCGGAACATAAAAAAATTGCATCAGTCAATGTTCTGTTCAAAACAAAAATAGATGAGACATAACATACCAACCACATTTATAATTTATATTGGTATTAACCATATAATCCCATCAGCTGTTTATTTACATTTATTGAGGCTTTTAATAAACATTTTATTGGCAAAAACATTAACTAGCTTTGTTTTATTTGATATTTAATATGAAAGATCCCTGTCAGGTAATACCATTTTGATTACCTGGCTTAAACAATAATTCTAAATTCCTGAATATCTAAAAAAGTTAAACAATATCCTTATTCAGGCCTTTTCCAAAAAAACAAAATGCGTCTGATAATTGTGAAGGGGCATAGTGTATTCTCAAAATTATGTTTGAAATGGGAACAAAGTGTTTTTTGGATGTTGCTATCTTCATTAGATTTGGTATAATGTGTGGGGATATTGCATACTTCACATATAAAAACATTTAAAGATTGAAATAACTATGTTCTAAAAAGAGCCATCCCCTTGATATCCACTCTATTAACACACATATACAGGTATACACATTAAACGTAATATCTAACTATTTTGCTCCCGTGTACCTGACTACCTGTAATGAAATAATTATGCAGATAGGCCTATGCGTATTATATATCTGGTTGGTCTTTCATATACCAAGTATGGCATGATAGATGGCTTTCGTACACTACCTTTATTTGCATGCTATGTTTGTCATTTTGAACAAAGCCCTTAATTCTTAACAAGCCGCTTCTAAAGTTTCCAAGTTAGCTGCCAGAAGGGTTCTCTTGACAACAAAATACAAATCTTGTTAGCTGGCTAGCTTTTGTTCGTGAAGAGATCGAATATCATTGCCTTAAAAAGGAAAGTTCGGCCTTTAAGTGTACTTTGAATGTTTGGTCTACATACGATAATATTAAGGAAAATCTTGGATATGATTGGATTTAAGAGATGGCTTGGATTTTGTTAAAAGTGGAACAATATTAAAAAAAGGCATAAATTCAACAGCAACCGTTGCTCACAATTCGTTATTCCGGAGGTTCGTTATTCTGAAGGTTCATTATTTCGAAGGATCAAATAAACAGGAGGTCTGCTATGTCGAAGGCTCATTAGTACGTAAAATCGGACCCAATGTTGGCGTGCAGAGGTTATAAAGCTTTCATGCATTCAACTTTTTAAAGTAAAGGAGTTTAATCAGAGAAAAACAAGTTATGATAAAATCGAAAGTGAAAGCGGTAAATTGGTTATTGTTAGTTTCATGAAGATAAAATTTAAATGTCGACGATATCATAAGATTAAATGCGGTCTCACAAAGTATCTTTTCAACATTCGAGCAAAAGTCCTATCAATATCAAGTCTTCCGTAGAAAATACATTAACACTGACTAACCCGTCCTGTAAAGCTAAAATCACTAATGATTGCTTGTAAAATTTTTGAGTAATCAAATTAAATGTTTCTTCACTTTAGAAAAAAAGGATTTCAACGGTGGGCGCGTCGTGGTCCAGTGGTTCTGACTTTCACCTTTCAAACAGAGGGTCGTGGGTTCGAATCCTAGCCATGGCGTGTTTTCCTTCAGCAATAAATTATCCACACTGTGCTGCACTCGACCCAGGTGAGGTGAATGGGTACCCGGCAGGATTATTTCCTTGAATGCACTGAGCGCCGGTAATGGTAGCTCGAGCTAAAGCTGGGGGTAATAATAGCAGCGCTTTGTATCCTCGAGCAAAAAGCGCTTTATAAATCCAGCTATTATTATTATTATATGCATTACATTCAAAGATTACATTTATTTAGCTCACACTGAAGTACGATATCTCACATAGATATACTAACGGTTTACAAGAATGCCCCTCTCATTCTGTCAAATGAGCTGCTTGTAGGTTAATCTTTCAGATGATGAAAAAAAACTGTTTGAATGCAATGGAAAATACTGCATTCAGATTTAGCTAACATCAACCCAGGGGCAATCTAAGGCATTAAGAACACATTAGTTCTGGATAATCTACGAATGATAACAACACCTAATGCGTATACCAGCAAGCGACAATTTCCGCGAGTAACTTTAGGGGATGAATGCGGCAGAGGAAATGTTTGTATTTTTCACACGGCGGAGACGGTTGCGATGCCACCTTCGCGGGTTAAAGACTGGAAACAAATCATCTGCGAAACACGATCAAAATGACATTGAGAAAGGTTTGAGAAAAAAACATGGAAAGGCAAATGACTTAAGAAAGCAAGCGATAGAAAAAGATACAGAGAAGGACAGAAGGAGGAGAGGGGAGAAGGGTGGATATGGGAGATTCAAAAAGTGAAGCTCCCCCCCAGAAAAAAAATCAGGATGCCTAACAGTTGTGCAACGAAATTCATCTCGAATGCACTCATGTATAAGCTTTTCAACTTGCCATCAAAATGATGAACAGTCTAACTGTGCCGATTTTTCTTCCTTGCATCAGCAATATCAACATTTATTTGGAAAATAATAAATCACAACCACTAGATAAAACATTGCAACATGGCGAAGACTAAACGTGGAAGTGCCAAGGGATTGCTTATTAGTAGAAAAACGGATATTATTACGCGAGCTTTTAAAAAATTATTAGCCCTATCGAAATTCGTGACATGAATGGAGCATTAAAGACGTATTCAAAACATGAATTACTATGAAGACATCAATTCTGTAGAATGCACAACATATTTCATTTTTTTCTGTTGAGTGCCAAGCACAATAATCATAGATTATATGAATCAGAATTCTCGTTTTTTATTTGAAATGATTAATTCTCATTTTTTCATTGACTGTATATTAAAGTTAGGGGAAGTAAACAAAAGAGAACTGTTCTCTTTTCAGTGATACCTTTTTGAAAATTGATAATTCTCATTATTTCCCCTAAAGAATTGGGTGATAATATTTATTAATCAAGCAAAGTTGTTATGATCTTTGACATTTTCAAATGCCGTACACGTGTATCTCTTTATCTTTCTTTCTTTTCTGTTCTCAGGAACATGCTCCTCTGATGATTTTTTTTCGGGTCTTTTCCATCTTTTCGTAATGTTTGGCGAAATGAATTATTGTGAATCACTATCGTCATCATAACATCACCATTAATCTGTCCATGAATGCCAGTTTCTCGAATTTTCATTTCAATTTGTTACCCTATACAAATAATTTTCTTCTTCAACATTTGATGATAAAAAAATGCTTACAGGGTATGAGAGTTTACAAAAGAATCGATTGAAAATATCGATGTCATCGATACTCTCGATGACTGTAAAAAATATCTTCAGGCATATCAGACTCCATGAAAACTTATTCCACTGAAGGCGATAGATTTAAGTTATCCAAACAAAATTAACCGCTGTTATTCTTCTTGTTCATCTTTGTTCAGTATACATGGGTGATAGATTGCAAATTAGAAATAAAACGTTCTTGATAGGTGAATACTGGGAGGTTTTCAAGAATCTCTTGGTATATTGTTGTTTGTTTGTTCTCCTCTTATCACGGTGTCACATTTATCTCTCTTGAGCCGGCCAGCTATCAAGTGATGGCGACGAATGAAAAGCCCGATGAGTGACCACGACCCGGTATACTGCCCGCCAATGGAGTGGGCATAAAGTATCCAAGAGCTATCGAATGCTGTTGCCACTTGGTTGGGAGGGAACGGACGAGAGATAGCTGTTTTAAAGGTGATTACGGTTTATTCCAACCAGACAAATTTTTGCCTTTAATGAGACGTTATTATCCCGAGATGCAATACAGATCTCAATAAAGATATACTTATGAATCCCTTTGCTCTCGTGTACTCTCACACAAATAACCAAAATAGCTATAATCGCTTTATACCCACACTATCACAAAATGTTGTAAATCAGATATATCCACAAACTAATGATCCCTCGTGAGAATAGGCGATTCAGTAGTTCCCCATTTGGCAACCTGAGCAAATAATCCAAACTAAAAACATCTCTTCTCTAAAGTATTTACTTCATTTATGTTCCTAAAGACTTACACCTCCACCCTATTTTACTTTTTGTTGAGAGAGAACTTTAGGCGCAAAAGAATGATTAATGTTATATGTCTTCTTGGGGATGTTAACCATTCTATTTCTGCAGCAGGGGAAGCATAAATAAGTTACATCTGTACACAACATGATCTAATTGACATCCATCGTATCCTGTACTAGATTTATTCGCTTTCTTCGTATAAAAAGTTTTGATTGATAGAGAACGATTGTTTTCTTGCTCTTTGTCTATCTACATTAAAGACATTACTAAGAGAAAACATAGGATGTGAATAAAAGAAATTAAATCATCGAATAATAAAAGGTTAGAATGTAGCCGATCCCGCGTTCAAACATGATTACGTTATTACGACATGTTAATGACATAAAACTGCGAAGAATATTGTTAAAAGTAAACTTTCAATTTAACGCGATTTCTTCACATATAACCACGCAGTCGCAGTCACACACACAAACATTTATTCCCAACCTGACCTCTCATATCAATAACATATAATTGGAACGTCTAACCGTGTAATCTTTTGATCTGTCAGTAGCCGGGTTTGCTGGGGTGACTTCACCATAGATATAAGTAAGCATATTCAATCTATTGCTTTTAATTCCTGTAACCTCTCTTGAGTGTTGTCCTTCTATCTCTGGATGTTTTAATCACTCAATGTAACCTGGGAGTCAGCATGATCTTCATTTACAATAAAACTATTCTGTTCGTCTGTCGGGTATCATTGATAGAGCATAGATAGATATTTTAGAGGATTTATTCAACTGCCTTGTGTGCTTTCAATACTCTTCAATCCCGGAGATGAGTATTAAGGAAGGTACTATCATAATTGACTCACAGTAATCTTCAAAGTGCTGTTTCCGAGTAAAAGACATATATACAATGGATTATCTTATAACCTGAGATTGAAGTTGACATAATGAAAAAACCTAAGTTCTAACCACGATTTTGGATAATGAAATACATGTAAAGGGGGTGCAAGGGCAAATTTGAAAAAAAGTGGGTGTAGATGACCTTGGTCACATTTGCTCTACGGCGGCCGTACGGCGAGTCGAAAACAGCCATTTTATTGATTTTAATTCTAACCGCCTATTATTGTAGTTGGACAAAAACATGTTAAATCGGCTGTTTTCGAGTCGCCGTATGGTCGCCGTAGAGCAAATGTGACCAAGGAATTAGCTTTACCAATATGCATGTTCAGTGGATGATTCTTAAAATATATAGAGAATTACCGTTTCTGGCGCTCCTGCCTGGACACATGACTGTAACTCACTAAAATGAGAAATACCCTAATGAGCGATTGGCAAGTGCACAAGGTACAAATCTGTATATCAGCTTTAATATGAGTTAAAGCCTCGTACCTCCACAAACATTGTATGTAAACCCTAGATATAGACATCATGAGAATGCATGGAATTTATTTTCTTGATGACAGATTAATGTAAGTTGCATTGCGATAGATGACCCAGCGGGTCAGCTGTTCGCTAAAGGGTATCTCATAAAACATTCTCAAGTACACTACGAAATATGGTTAGGGGTGTATATGGTGCGTGACTTGCGTGTGAATTGGGGTGTTGTAGGGGATACTCAATGTCCACATGAAAGCTTTTAATTTCGTTTTCTGTCATTAACACTTTTTATGATAATTAATAATGAAAACAATTTGCTGGAAGAGCTATTATGATAAGAAATATATATTCATATATATATTCAGTTAAGGATATAATTATACACTTAAAAAAAGTAAGACCAAAATTAAAAAATGTTACCCCCAAAAATCGCATTTACTACATGACCTTACGTTGTTCTATAAGAAAATAAAATATACATCTGAGCAATATGCTATATAGGATCGGCGATACCTTGCAGCCATTTTGTAAAGTTATGCGTAGTTAATCCACCATACCAAAATCTTTGTGGATTAACATCGTCGTCCAATAAATGTAAAATGTAATCACACTAATTTCATTCTACATGGATGTCTTTTTAAGGTATGATAATAATGCATTCATATCTAAGGTAGATGTGAAACGACTATATGGGGTTTTTATTACACACCCTGTGAATGGTGTCACAACACTGGTCTGTTAAGCTCATTCGGCACAGTTAATAAGACGTAACTCGTCTGTATATCCCGACTTGTCCACGTAATTCCCGGTGGGTGAAACGATAAACGATCATCTTGTATTATCGTTTGATCAAGGAGTGAGGATAGACCATTATTGTCAACAAACAAATCAGAAATCTTAATTCAGTAATTTGCAAAGGAACACAATTTTTCAAACCTCTCACAATATTTCAACGTAGTATATTGAAATAGGATGTATTCCTTCTATAAGGCGGGATGGCTGAGTAATTATAGAGGTATCACATGGAAGGCCATGGGTTCTGGACCCTTGCAGTCGAAGCACTTAGTCTATGTTATGTTATCAATTCAACATCAGAAAAAGAAGACATAAAGATGAATACGTCGTCGCCGAATACAAAGTAAACAAACAAGTATAACAATCGTAAGCAATAGAAAAAATGAAAGGTAGGGACATAGATAGATAAATAGATTGATAGATATATAGATGGAGAGAGAGAGAAAGAGAGAAATTGAGTAACGAATAAAAGGAGAGATAGAGAATCGTTTAGGGAGAGGCCGGGAAGGTGATACATTGGGAGGGATGGGGCATGAGGGAGTGAGAGAGAGAGAAAGAGAGAGAGAGAGATAGGAAGAGGTTGGCTAGAAAGAATTATTTACTCATTAATCTATCATATTTATCTAACTACGTTTGATAAGTAAAGGTATACTTATACAAAATCACAATATCTTTAACAGCCAGAATAGGATCAAGTGTATTTTTTTAAAGTATATAGTTACGGTATCATTTTTCATATTTTTTCTCCTAAATGTCTAAGATTTAGAACAAACGTTTATTTTTTTACTGAAATTCTAAAAATACATTATCGACACTACTAAAAATAAGACGTCGAAAGACAAATTTAGATTTACAATTCTATTATGGAATCAAATCAAACCTTACAGGTCACCATCGATTAAAATCAAGGTGTTTTTTCCACGTGTGATATTATGACACCAGGGTGTCTTTGTTTTTCCCATTAATAAATGAACCTTCTGGTATTTTCATAATTGATTGAAAAACGAACATTTTCCACTATTTGATTTATTGCCTGCCGAGGGGAACTGGCCTTTTTTGTCCTGCAAAACATCCCGTTATATTAAACGAAATTTTCTTCCTAACCTTCGGCATATATGTAAATGCAGGACAAATTATCGATGACGCGGTCTGTCTTTCAATATGGCGGATTTCTGAACTTACCAAAACTAAGAAGTATAATCGACCAAAAAAAAATTGCCTCCTAAATTCAGAGTCGGGTTAAAATATGTTGGATTTCATTTTTAGAATATGGATAGGATAGTTTGCTGAATATTTGCAAATATTACTAAGGAGGAAAGTTTAATAGTGATATATGAATTGTAAGATTATATTTTCATATTTCTTCGAATACTAATGTTTCCATGATCATCTTACTTTTTGCACTGCAATAATGTGCGTAAAATATTTGTATATAATATATACAAACATTTTACGTACATTATTGAAATATGAGATATATTTGTATATATATATATATATATATTTATATATATATATATATAATATATATATATATATATATATATATATATATATATATACACAAATATATTTCATTCTCATTTTTACTCTTGCTTGTAAATATATTGTTTCTCATACCTTGCCTTATAATTGTTTTTATCGAGAATGAAATAAATGCATATTGAATTGAATATATATATATATATATATATATATATATATATATATATATATATATATATATATATATATATATACATGTGTGTGTGTGTGTGTGTTTGTGTGTTTCTTTGTGTGAGGGTAAGTGGGTGGGAGCGTATGTGTGTGTATATTTATCTTCATGTATTTATGCGAAAGAATAATATAGCCAGCTATTTTTAACCATGGGTGAAAGTGCATGTTACTAAAAGAACTAGAGTAAATGCTTGGTCACGTGTTCATCCTTAACCATTAATTTGACATGTTTCAGTAGGATTCGGTTCTCCATATCATTTAATCGGTGTCTTACAACCCGAAATCATTAAACGATTTCCATAAAAGAGACATATGTACATAAACCTGCAAAATACATTTTGAAAGTACATCACGCGGTAATGCGTCAAAATCAAGTTATTGGACAACAACTTGCCAGATGAGCACTTATTACGAGAAATAAAGATAATATTCAAACATTGGCTGCGTTAATGTTTTCATTACACGTAATTTGGTATCCCAGTTCTTTGTTGAATATTTGTCATAACGAGTGTAAATTGGAAACATTCCAAATACTTTGTTACAAAAACAAAAAACAATGCCAATTCTTGCAAATGTCTATAGAAACTCCGATGAACGTTTTTGAAATTGAAGTTGATTACTCATTTTTTTGTCTGGGAAACTTTGAATAGCAAAATTATAGTTTAAGATACACACACGCGCGCACACACACCACACACACACACACACACACACATATATATATATATATATAAATATATATATATACATATGTGTATTTTTATTACCCGGCCCTCATCTTGCTATATTCTCACAACTCCCTAAATGATAACTAAAAGAAGAAACCAGTGCTATGCCAGTCTTACAACTTTTTTAAAATTCAGGAATCAAGAGCGTATGTTTTTTTTTCTAACATAACACATCCTTCCGCAATGAAAACTTTGAGATCAGTATGTGATTTGTATGCATAGTGCATTGTGTGCCGCTATGTAATGTGCGCTTCCATACTTGGGGCACGTAGCACTTGACGAAAACGGGAGAATGTCACTTTTTCCAATGTTTATATGTCGGGAAGCGTTCTAGTGTTAATCTAATTTATGCAACTCCGCTAAAAGCCTCCCATGTTTAGGAGCTTATATCAATGTTGAGTAAATTTGACAAAGCTACGCCATCAATCATTTTGCAACGTCTGCCAGCTTGTCTTGTGTCATTTTAATCATGTAAATTGTAAGACTCTTTCTAACTCCAAGTACATACATCGATGTCAATCTGGTGTTTTGTAATCATATATCAGTTATGTTTATATGATTTCTGACATTAACACACCTGTATTTCAATCAGTTTTGCAAAATATGGAATCTCAACTTTACTGTAATCATTTGATAAAATTACTTTCTCTTTTCTTAAATTTCTCACCCCATTATATATCTTATTTGTCATCTTCTCACTGATATATAAGGTTTCAGAATATGACAACTTTGGGCAACTTCATGATGAAAACATTTAAAAGAACGTCTCCTTAAACAAGCCCTGGTCCACTAGCCGACGGACGTAAAAACAAATTCATTAAGGACACAGCGGACTAGCAAAATTCCATCCGTTTTCATCCGCTCCAGAAATCTGCGAAAACATAACGGAAAATAACGGAAGTGGGTAGTATGTAGCGCGGATGTTAAACGGTTGTTCATCGGAAACATTGCGGATGAAAATGGATGACAGCTCCGAAGGGGTTACCGGGTGTTTTGAATACTTTATTTAAGAGATGCATACGCTTGTCTTCCTTTCTATTACTAACGATGTATAGACGTTCCATGTATCTTATCTTTCCTCCCTCTTTACGTTGTTCAGCTTCTGTGGATCTGAGTTGCGAAGATGCCCATAGGATGCAGAAAGGATACAGCGGGGGTTTAACGGATAAAGAGGACATAGAACGTTTGTTGTTCGTATATGTCGTGTATACACATCGTACACGCGCGGCGGAAAGTTCATTCGTTCTGCAAGTTTTGTACAGCTCAAAACTTTTTGCGCGGATGAATTCACAGTGGACGGATGCTCGAAGGATAGAGCGTATGAAACACGTATGCAGTGGGCACACAACGGATGCATAACATATTCCAACGGATGGCAAGATTTTTTTCCGTTTTACATTCTCTCTGCATCCGTAAGTGCAATGGGACCAAGCATTCAGAGACCCTCTGGTGTGGAAGTTCATAAAATTATTCCCTTAATTTTCTCATTTAAATTGATTTTCTTTTACATATATTGGTAATTTGAACTTTTAAATCATACTGATTAATATGTTTCCGACAGTAAAATCAAAATAATTTTTTTTTACCTTGAATAGGTGAGATCTTTTGACTACTTTACAAGTGATTTGAAAAAAAAAAACATTCGTAAATCTCTATGCATATTCCCTGTAATAATATTTTGCATCTGAATCTGATGCGCACATTTCTGATTACTCTGTGTATTGTTACATTATCCTGTTTGGTGCGTTGATCCCGCTCCTCATTAGTTGTCGGGTGATTAGCAGATGGCGCATGGCGCTTCTTGTTGTCTTGACTAACGATTCAATTACAGTCAAAAGTTTGCTTACACTTTCACCAATTACGCAAATGGTGAGTCGCAAAAACCAACTGTCTCCCTCCACGTTTTCCCCCCTTCAATGCCGAATCACACTGGCGCGCTATTTGGCATTTCTCTTTCCCCAAGTCCAGTTGGTGTCTAAATAAATGTTTACAAAGCGGTGGGCTGCAAGGCACAAACAATTGCTTGCAAAACGTTGTATCATATTTCGAAGATTGCGTCGTGATGATGACGTATCATATAACCCGTGGAACAAGTGCTCACTTATTTTGCTGGAAGCATTGAACCTATCTGTAAAAAAAATCCCATTTGATTTCATCGGTTCTACAGAGAGTAAAACTTGAAAGTAAAAGAAAGAGGGGAAAATCACTTCTTTGAGTAAAATCATTATTATATACATCCAAAACAAAATTCTGCTTTTCAGGGCTTTAATTGCCAAATATCTACCCCAGAACCATGGAGATAATGTTTCGTTTTGTGATTAAGAGATAGTTCACTGTTAAGTACATGCCTAAAGAAGCTTTCTTCAACCGTAGTACCAAAGTTAAAGCATTGCGAAGATTGTGTTTGCTTGATATTACTTTCACGATGAAAGCACCTGGTACAGGCAATGTTCGTATATAGATATGGCCCAGAAACCTGCCTGAATACACAGAAAAACAACACTTTACTTTGCAAACTAGCGTTCCTGTAAAGAAAATGAAGGATGGATCATTGCGCTAACAATAAAATGAATTCTCGTCCGAATTATTTATTCATTATTCATTAAATGTTTCTGATTTTCTTTGAAAAAGAAGACGTAATAATTCCTGGTCCACATTGCAGCTCGTATTCCTGATCTCTTTCTTGAATATATGAAGATACAGTTGATATTGCCGTGCTTTACGATAGATTCGTAGAAGCGAAAATAGACTTACGATGTCAAAAAAGAAAAATAAGATTATTGGAAAGGTGAAAATCTATATTTATATGACAAACAATGGAATGGATGAGATTTTTTTTTAAATTGTAAAAAGTTGATATTATGTTTGGATAGTTAATTGCAAGATCTGCTTTCCCTAATACTTCTCACAATCTACTCACCAACTTGTCGTCTACTACTATTCATTTCATTTATACAATTATACCTTTTTCCGTATTTTAATTCTTTCCAATGAAATTAATTTATTGCCAAAGATTGATTCCATTTTGAGTTGGGAAAATGAAAAAGTGGAGTTCCTCCTTCTTCTATTCTTGTATAACGTAACTTATTTCCCATTGGTGCGACTTTTATGCTTTGTCAATTTAGGGATGGCATCGGGGAAAAGACAATATATTGGAGACAAATTACTTTGTAGGAAAGAGAGATGACATGTGAGTGAGTGAAAAATAATATTGGTATTAATTTAGAAGTTCTTTAATCGCTGTATCGGGCATAATTCCTATAATGCCTGCATGGGATTTGAGAAGAATGTCAAAAGAGGAGCGACTGTTCATTTGGATTCATTCGAATCAATGGGAAATTCGATTGAATTAAGATGTGTCTTTGCTAACATTAGCGATCCCATTCAGTACGCGTTATGGAGCGATCTCCGAAGAAGCGACTGCAAGCGTCCTTTCCCCGAGTCTCTGGAGTCCTTGAGTTGGACAGATCTCGCTAATTCATGGTCCACCTGTAAAGATGTTCCCTATTGATTGTCAAGACGTGTTGGGTAAAATTTCAGTTCTATGGTACCAAAAAACACAAGCTATGTCATCTTTTAAGTTTAAACACTAAACATCATTCTCCTTTTTAGAAAAAAAATTATAGTAAGACCGTGTGTATATAATCGCACTCATTAGTTTCTTTTCTTTCTATCCCTTTTTTCAACAGTAACTAATAATTAAGAATTCTTTATAGGTCTTATTCAATTGTTGATGAATGATAATTTTGCTAATGTGCCATAAAAGGTGAAAATAAGCTCACTGAATAATTTTCTATTTAATATTTGAATAACTTGATACCAATAAACCCAAATGACATGAATGAAGTAGTTATTTTCCCTTTTTGGAAATAATACTCTTTTGTTATCATTCCCTTTTTGTTTTAAGGTGTTCAACGCTTTAAAGCCTACGTTATTGCAAAAGTGTTAGTATTAATGTTCGTTCAGATTCAAATGTAAGTTTAAATTCTATTTTTTTAGAACCGTTGAAAACAAAACATAACTGCAGTCAGTGTATGGTGTGAGTGTGTACGTTGTTGCATACGTGAGGTGCCTGCACATGTTGTTATATACATTGACTACAAATGAAAACTAAGATTCATGTAATTCTGTAATAATGATAAGGAAAACACGAGACAAAAATGGGAAACATACCCGCGCTCGCTCACATGCCCCTACTCTGAAAGAATGGACGTTTTTTTTTTTTTACTTATATTCCTGCAAAATGATCTTCTTTTTGTTGACCCTGCTACGCCTACATGTCTGTTGGCATGTTTATGCCGGTGCAACTCTGTTGTAAACAAGACTGTTACGATGATAAGTATTTTCAAATTGTTTACCCTCCTTTTAACGAGTCGATTCGTTTCTCAGTTCATTCTCTTTCGCGCGCGCCTCTCACCCTCTCTTCTTTGCTCGATGCTTTTTTACTCTCTTCCTCACCCTTTTCTTCTCTGGTTATCTATCCAATGCCTCCTCCGCCTCGGTCAGTATGCACCTCACGCGTCTGAAGTAAAGATCGTCTGCTAATGAGTCCATGGCGGGGTTCGTATCGATTGATACCGGTCATGGCGGTATGTGTGTGGGTATGTTTATTGGAGAAAAAAGAACCCACGAACAACGCTCACAGCCCTGCCGGTTCACCAACCTGTTGCTCAATTAAAGTCAATTAAAATCTTGCAAAGTGAATCAAAATGCAAGGGGAAGGTGATTCAGTTGTTTCTTTAGAACCTTGACATCGTGTAAGTTCTACCATTAGCTAAATAACGGGTTAATCCGTACAACAAATTCGTTAATTTAATTCACTTCAAGCTGTCTTCAAGTTATAGGGAAATGAACCCACAGGCTCTCCATCTCCGCCTACATTATCAATCATGATAACAAGATAAGAGCTCCCGTTCCACAAGGAAGGTGTTCTTCAAATTAAGTTTTCATCATCCTGCTCTTGTTAGAATTCACCCTCCTTTCTTTGAACTTTGACTGAAAAGTTTACTTCAAGCTCTTTTTCAAATCATCTCACCGGTGATGTAACATGACCATGCCGTCCGAAAGTATTTGCTTTGAAACCTTTCATTTAGAATTGTGGTTTTATTTTTCAGTTTATGTTATGATAAGAAATAAGGGCATGTATCATATGCCCTCATTATAAAACCTAAAAACTCTAAACTCTAAACACGGACCCGTTAAATAACGAGGGCCCCGTGTCTTAAACATGCTAAAGACTTGTATGTAATAACAAATGCATCATTTCTATTAGAGTTTACTATCAGCCGATCAAATTGAATGATTCCAGCATCTTTAAATTGTTATTGCAAATTTGTTATCAGTTGTTTTATAAAAACGGGCTCCAATCAAAGACAAAGACAATGCTTAGTTTTAATTAAAAATTACCAGGAGACCTTTGATATATCCAAATTGCAGTAAAAAAATTACCACAACCATCAACTATACAATTTTAATCAAATTACATGTATTTTCACTATAATGCAATTATTATTTTTTTAATAGCATGGTGCATATTATTAGAATAGTGGTCAAGGTGGGAGTCAGTCAGATGTGAGGAAAGGGCACGAACGCGTCGAAAGCTCCTTAACAATAATACCACGTATAATGAATACGTGCAAGAATATTTAGTGATTTATCAAATTTCATATTGCTACAAATGAAATATTAGCGTGGAGATTATAGAATAATAATGATTTATATAAGCCTTTGATTTTACTCTTTGATGTTATCTTCATGAATTTGAAATCATCATTTCAGTTTTTAACGAGAGTTATTCATATATTTTTTTTACATAGATTAATAATTGATTGGTAAAAAATGAATGTACACGTATATTTTTAAGTTTCCGTGCAGGTTCATCTAACGTGTTTGTAGAGTATAGCCCCAAGATGTAGTTACATTCAATTGACGTGAGACCTGTGGTCAATTTGTTATGATTAAATCAAGACATAAGCTCGCTCTACTTCTCACTCATCATGTGTTATCGATCTATCTGACTCGCTCCAATATCCCAAAGGGAAAATTGGGCGAAGTTATTTAATATTTGTTGACCTGAATATTTGTCGTTCCTTTTATCCCCTTCTGCTTACTCTCTTCTCCACCAGGTTTAGTTGTTGTGCAAAGAAGAAAACAAAATCAATCGATTTTTTTGTCTTATACAATCGAAATTAAAAGTTGTTTGCGTACTCATTTGGGTTCAACCTGAATTGCTACTATATGGGCTCTTGTCTTGGTAGTTGTGTTCCAGGGTCACAGGTGGTGTTCAGTGCTGGTGCTTATGTAGAAAGTCTATTTCTCCCATTTTCTATAAAAAAATCATGATCTTGACTTTGCGACCAGAGGTAGGCTATAGCAGTATATGCAGCGGGGATTGAAGGGTAAAGGGAGAGGGCGACGAGAGCTTCCAATGGAATTTTCATTGCTTTTTTTATACAAATTACACTGAAAGAATTCATCAGATACTTCATTTCAACATATAAAACACGTTATAAATCTCAGCTCGGTCGCTTTCTTCCCTTACTTTTAATATATATAAAAAATAAATATATGATTTTTTGCCTCCCCCTAAAAAAACAATATTGCGTTTGGTCATGAGGAGCGTATGTTGAAAAAGAAACCACTGAAAAAAATAGACAGCTTAATAGTTTCTGGCCTAAAACATTACGCGTCCAAACTTAACTGCTCTCAGTCTATCTTATGCTGCTTTTTTCTAGACTACAATTATATATATATATATTTATATATATTATATATATGTGTGTGTGTGTGTGTGTGTGTGAAGTTATGCATGTACAACAGCTTATATATATATATATATATGTAAGTAAATTTCTCATGTCCATATTCCATATTCTAATGATTCATCTTCATTCCATCGTGGATAGGTCCACAAACGAAATCCTCATTATCCACCTTTGATACCAGACTATCAATTTGCTCTAGGCCTGCCGAGCCCAGTGCTTAATAGCGAACAGCATCACAAACTCGCTGCTTCAGGCGGTTCGTGATTGGCTAGCGGAGCACCTACGACTGTATCACGTGACTATCAGTATTTCCCCTCTCACGCATCCGCACAATGTGAGTTATCTGCGCGCGACTAGTGTGTCGCCTGCATGTGTATCATAAATGTTGCATGACCAATTCACTCCTTTAGTTAATGACGAGACGCTTCAATATAAAGGAGGTGTGTCAGGGATAGCTCGTCTTACTTTGGAAATTTATCTCCTGAGAGAATATTTTTCGATGTCACTCTCGTATCTTGTGTGTGTGTTCTACATGAATTTAGTCCGCGAGAATTTCACTTTGAGGATTTACAGCAGAAAGTTTCCGATATCCAAGTAACTTAAAATCTTGGAATAACAGTAAACAATTCGCGTTTTTCAAGGTAATAATTTACGAATTCGCTTAGATAGCGTTTTTATTCTAGATTTAACAGTAGCTTGTGAACTCCAAACAATTCTTCGGCAGAAAAACTAGATACTATTCGACATCCTTTTTTTTCAATTTAATGGCGGTCCGTTTGTTAAATATATTTGATTTTTGAGGCCTACTCTTAGAAGAAAAAAAAACATGGAGATGGAACAATATCAGCTTAGTACATCACTTATGGTGACAAATGAAGAGTTAGAATCGCCGAATATGTCGAATCAGACGATGATGGGATTCCCAAAAGGTGAATTGCAGTGGATGACCATTGGTATTCCTATAGTCTACGGGATCATCGTATTAATAGGTCTCATCGGGAACGGCTTAGTCATCATAGTTCTCCTTAGCTACAACAACATGAGGACAATCCCTAACATCTACATACTCAACCTCGCCATTATGGATTTTCTGTTTGTCTTGACTTTGCCATTTCAAGCTGTACAAGCTGCATTAATGGCGTGGCCGTTTGGGTCGTTTCTATGTAAGCTGATAGTTGGTTGCGACTCCGTGAACCAGTTTGCTTCGATCTACACTTTAACTTTCATGAGTGCGGATCGGTACATCGCGGTGGTGTATCCCCTATCATCGATACGGTACAGGACCAAGAACAAGACCAGGATCTTCTGTGGATTAGTTTGGGTGCTCTCCATCCTGCTCACTCTACCTACCTTCCTCTTCTACAACACCAAGACTTATAATGGGGTGACCAGCTGCTACACCGTGGATATCTCAGACAGGCAAGCACATTTCTATGCTTATTTCAATCTGGTCTTAGGCTTCTTGCTACCCCTCGTAGTAATTCTTATGGCGTATACCACGCTGTTGTACAAAATGTTACGTAGTAACCTACCCTTGAGGTCTGACGGTGCATGTAGTGCAGCTCAGAGAGCATCCAAGAGAGTTTCAATCTTAACCATCTCTGTCATTGTGGTATTCTTTGTCTGCTGGATGCCGTTTCACATCATGCAGATATGGCAAGCCATTGGTTGGACCCATAGTACAGCCGTTCGTGTGACCTGGTCCATTGCCATTTGCTGGTGTTACAGCAACAGTTGCTTTAACCCGCTTGTTTACACGTTCATCGGTGAGAACTTTAAGAAGAACCTGGCAGACATGTGCCCCTGGTGCTTCCCCGAAGCAAGCAAGTTCGACCGGAGCCGTTGCCGCGACAGCAGTACCTACACGCGCGGGGGCACCATGCGATTGCACAACGTTCACAACGAGTACACCACCAGCCCAACCATTGCACCATCGACAACACTCGGTAGTGATGGCTACAGTGAGAATTCACCCAAGATACAAACCTACACCTTCAGTACCTGATTCACCAATTAAACTTTTCTTGTACAGGCAGAGATTTAGACGTGTAAAACAAAAGCATAATATGATACGCAGACAGAGATCATGGAACACCTTTCCTTCTTCAGGGAATATGAGATGTTCAAGATAGTGCCTAATTCGTGAAGTCATCTCGAAAGCAGGTTTTTGCACCTTAAAGTAAATTTTACTACCACCACCGATCATCGATTCGACATAACCGTTTTTCAAACCGAGAAAAGGTAAATGAATCTGTATGGCTCAACACATGATTTACGATCTGAAGCATCTTGAATAGAATCATAAATATCTTTAATAACAAAACTGCACTTTGGCAATTAAAATCCTTATTACTTCTAGAAATTCAGTAGAGTGTAAAGGTTCGAAAAAAATGCATACAGATCTAATGTATTGAAATATACTCCGTTTTCTGTCAAATTAATAGTCCTAGCCATTGTTAAAAAAGGATATTTATATATATAAAGTTATAAAGTAATCGTTTATTTAAGATTGCATTATAATGAACTGTAAAATATGTAGCATTTATCTATA